>NW_007726287.1:211684-281976 GCF_000696425.1 Galeopterus variegatus | reverse complement strand
ACCCCCCCCCCCCCCCACAAGGAAACAGGAGTGAGTCTCTTCTCTCTGTGTCCCTGGGAACCCTCTCCCTTCCTGCTGCTCCGATACTGAGGTTCGTAAACAAGGCCAAACCCTGCTGCAGCCAGCTCACACTGGGGACTGGGAGGCCAGCTGTGTGACAGCTACTGAGCGCTACCTCTCTGAGCCTCTTTTTTCTCTCCCATAAAATGAATGGTTAGGGATATTCAATAAATAGAGATTAGGTGCAGGGGTCTGCAGAGTCCTTTCTGGCTTTCCTTGATTTCTCCTCCTCCTTAACATTTGCAGAGGCAACTGGCAAGGACGCTTGGGGCTTTTAAAAAATGCTTACAGCACTCTCAAGGATGCAGGCTCCAGAGCAGAAGCGAGGAGAAATCGCAGGCCCTCTGCGCTGCAGATGAAGCACACAACAAAGGCCTGGGCTGGGCCCACGCGGGAAGCTGGTCTGTCTTTAACAAAGCGCTGCCCGTACACACCAGTAATTGCCTTCTTATGGCCACTGGTGTCATCGTTCATCGGCAGGTCCCAGGAAGGGCCCAGGGGAGCAGTTCTGCCTTTGCTAAACCAATATCCCCCATGACAACCCCCCGCAGTCTCCCCTTTGCTGTCCCGCTAGAATAAATCCTCTGTCGCTCTTTGCTGAATGATCATGAAGACATGATTAAAGCTCTAGATTTATAGCTTCCTTGGGCTTGGAAAATCAAGCTGCTGCTGCTGCTAGGGCCTGCCCCCGCTGGCTGCAGGGGACAGGGAGGAGAGAAATAGAAATGTCCCCCCCCCCCAGCCAGAAGGAAGGCCGCTGAAGCTAATGCAATTAACACACCAGCCACGTTGTAGTTGGTACCACCAGGCTGTATCAGGGGGTCTCCAACATATCCTACCACTAGGGAGAGAGACAGGCCGACACAGCCCCCTGAACCCAGCACGTCCTTGGCCACACACCTTCTCCAACACGTGGGTTTTGTCTAACCTGGAACCAGCAGGCCCTTGCCCACATTTCTGCTCATGTGTTGTACCTGTGAGCATCCTTCCTGCACTCAATTGCTTTTTAAGTATTACCCGAGTGTGCGTGGCCTGTTCATCCTGAGGGATTCCTGTGGTCAGAGGTGAAGATTTCTCTGGAGATCAGAGAACATGTGCTGTGTTATCGTGGTCGATGTTTTTCACTCAGCACATGCTGCATGCCCAGCACTGTGCCAAGGGCTTCATGTCAGTGAATGTTCATACATTTTTTTTTAATTGGTTTTTTTATTTAGGTGAACATCACATAATATAAAATCGGTCATTTTAAAGTGTAAAATTCAGTGGTATTTAGTACATTCACAATGTTGGGGAACCGTCATGACCATTTAATAACAAAAGTTTTTCATCACCCTAAAAGAAAATCCCATACACATTAAACAGTCACTCCTCATATCCCCATCTCCCCAGTCTTAGAAACCACCAATCTGTTTTCGGTCTGCTTGGGTTCACCTATTCTAGATATTTCCTATAAATGGAATGATCTAATATGTGGCCTTTCGCATCTGGCTTCTTCCATTTAACATAATGTTTTCAAAGTTCACCCACGTTGTAGCATGGATCATTCCTTTACATAGCTGAATAATATTCCACTGTATGGATATACCACATTTTGTGCATCCATTCATCCGCTGATGGATGTTCAAACATTTTTGAGGTGGGTGCGATTATCACTTCCATTCCACGGAGGAGGAAACGGTGGCTTCGGGAAGTCAAGTCACTTTAGCCAAGCCCCATGACCAACCAAGTGCAAAAGCTGGAGGTGGCTAGACAGTCTGAACACTGAGCTGCCCAGGAACTGGGGAAAAGGCTGGGGCCAGAACAAAGGTGGGGGAGCAAGGGTGGGAGACATGCAGTGACTTTGCCGTACCACCCCATCTGGCACACCCAGAAAGCTCTGAAGGACTGGTCAGCAAATCCTCCTGCTTATGAAGCCCCATAGTGTATAGTGCCTTGCTTGCAATGGTCTGTGCAGATGGGTAACCAGGAGTTTCTGGAAGGTCTTTGATGAGTACACATGCACACTTACACATATACCCACAACACATACACATACAACATACACACAACACACACATACACACAACACACACACACAACATACACACAACACACACACACAACACACACACTCACACATACACACACAACGCACACTCACATACACTCATGCTCACACACTCACACTATCCATCTGGGCTGGATTAGATGTGCAGGGATGAATTAGACAATTCCAGGGCTGTAAATCGAGCTGCTACCAGGAAAGCAAGTCAGAATTTATCTGGATTATCTTTTAATTTTTACCCAAGGGAAGTTTTCTCCCAGGATCAAGTCTGGTTATCAAATCTGTGAGTGTCTTCAGCCCTGGTTGTACTTGGGGAAGGTGTGTGACTTCAAAGGGGTTCAAACATTTCATGATTTTTAAAAATACTTTTATCTCCTTGTGCACACCTCAGATTTCTGGTGCTAGCCTACTTGAGAGAGCAGCTGCTGGAATAACAAAAGACGTAACTGTGGAAGGTCTTCCTCTGAATTTTCCAGAGTGTCTGGCTACATTTGTGCTGCTAGACCCTGGAAAATTTGGCATCCGCTGGACTACAAGTACTATTTAGATTTAAATTAGTTTAAAAAATTAAATTTAAAATTTAGTCTTCGGTCTCACATGCCAGGTTTCAAGTGCTCAGTATCCCCATGTGGCTTGTGGTGGCCCTAGTGGACAGAATAGAGACAGAATGCTTCCATCCAGAAAGTTCTACAGGACAGCATTATCTATACAATGCCAATTCCCCATCTAATTGTCTCCATTTCCCTTTGTCCCATGTAGACCTGACCTATGAAAGGAAATACCCTTTTTTTTTTTTTTTTTTTTGCTGAGTAAAGATCATTTTTAGGATGAACATTTGGCCTTCACAGGCGAGATGAAGTGGAGAGAGGAGGCAATGACAGGAAACGTCAGCCGAAATTCCCGATGTGGAGAAAGGAAGGTGGGAAGGGGGAGGCGAGGTGAGATCAGCCAAGCCTTTCCACGCATCCCCCACCTCGCCAGGTGGACTGACGTGGAGAGGTCGGCTGGTCGGGGAGAAATCAAAAGCATGTCCTGCAGCCATGAGCAGCCCTTCCGAGGGGCAGGGGTCTGTGCAGACGTGCTGGCTCTGGGATAACAGGATCCGTCTTTATGTCCTGATTTAAGGCCTGGCAGGATTTTCATGACTTTGCCCTGGATCTCACACACACAGCGAGGCTGCTCCGAGTCAGAAGGCGACCCACACTGAAGCCGATGCTTCTCCGAGGCTCTGAGCTGCAGAGAACATGGGACCATAAAATACAACAGGGAGGGAAGCACAGGCCCCAGCCAAGAAGGGCTGGATGTTAGACTCCTAACTATGCCTGAGAGAGTTAGACCCCACGATCCAGAATACCCGATTAATTGTGTCAAAGACGAATGTGCACACTGGTTTCAGGAAGGGAAAGAGATGTTTTGGGAGCAGGTGTTATCCGAAGTGGGACCCAAAGACCTCCCCGTGCGCTTCTGCATGCCCCTGTCCTGCCTGGGCACCTCCTGTCCCTTCCTCTCCTGCCTCCTTGAGAGCAGGCAGGAGCAGTTGGCTCTCGACTGCTGGAGGAGGCTTGATGTATCACCGCGGCGGCGTGCGGAGCGCTCCCTGCGGCCCTGCCCCGATGGCACGAGTGCAGACATAAAAAGCAAATACCATCAGTAACCTGTCGGCAGAACCCAGCAACAAGGCGAGAGTTTTTCTCCCTGCCGGGGCTGTTAGCGGCGATGTATTTCTCCCTGCACTAAGCACCATCTTTCCCAAGGCTGCATTACAATGATTTATAAACCCCATTTCTGGGGAAAACGAATAGATCAAAGTGAGGAGAAAGGAAAAGGAGACACAAGCAGCTGGAGGAAGATATTGAAACATGAAACAAAAACACAAATGAAAAACTAGGCAGTGACACCATCGAGCTATTCCGCACTGCACTTTTATCAGAGGAAAATAATAGCGAAATCTCGATTTTAATCCTTTGGTTTTTCTTCCTTCATCAGATGCAGCCTCCTGTCAGTTTCTGGGGCTCTGAGTCATGTCGCGGGCTTGCATGGGAACAGGGCTCCCCCGGATCGCACAGCTCGACCCGGGCCAGGGCTTTGCTGAGGACACTCAAACCCCGCTGTCTTCGTCCTCTGAAGCGGGGGGCCTGTCTTAGAGGCTCAGCAGGCTCCTGCGTACATAAGAGGGATCGCCCTTAGTTGCTTTCACAGTGGGGACCAGCCAGGCATCTTTTTAAAGATCTGCCTGGGATCTTTTTAAAATCTCCAGCTGAATCAGTGGCCTCTTCCCATCTCCCAGTTGGTTGTGGCACAGACTGAATGGTTTTCTGGACCTACTGTCATTCCAAGAACACCAGAGGAAGAAGAAACAGATTTAGGGTGGAGAGAGCTGAGTAGGGCTCACTCTGCAGGACACGTCTTATTAAGGGGCCATTGTAATAAGACTCTGCTCGGGCGCCTAAGCCCATCAATGTGAATATAGAGACCACTCAGGGCCAGCACTTTGTGCACCCACAGGGGTATGAGACAAGGCCCCTGTCTCGTTTTTTTCAGAAGGCTCAGTTGAACACATTGGAGCCCGGCTGGATGCTGTGGAATGGCACTCAGGAGGTGGCCCAGGGAATGTCAGGGTGAGTGAGTGAGCCCTTCCTGTACAGGAGCTGGCCAAGGGTGGGGAGGGGAAGAGGCACAGCCAGGGAAGAGGCAACGCTGCTGGGAGGAGGGAAACAGGAGTCAGGGTGAGGGTCAGGCAGGCTTCCTGGAGGAGGCGCCCTTTGAAAAGGGTCTGGAAGGAAGGACACACAGCAGCTACCATGACAGACAGACTCCCTCCTCAGTCATGTGCTCAGAGCAGCATTCCCTGCCCAGCCATTCACTATAAGAAATGCTGTTTTTTAGTTATTATTTATTGTTTATCTTTTCCCATTAGAACGTAAGCATAAGACAGGCACCTTAATTGTCTGTCCCAGTCACCACTATTTCCCCAGAGCCTAGGATAGTACACAACACACAGTAGGTGCCTCATAAGAATCTAGTGAATGAGTGAATGAATGAATGAATGAATGACAGGCACAGTACTCACACTTTCTCATTTAATCCCCACGGCAACACTGTGAGGTGTGTGTGGTTCTCCCCGTTTTACAGATGGGAAAACTAAGAGTCATTAAGTAACTTGTTCAAGGTCACGCAGCTAATAAGTGGCTGAGGCTGGATGAGAACTTGGGTCTGCGAACCTCAAAGCCCACATCCCGACCGCCACATTCTAGGGTCTGCACAAATCCTACAGTTGGGACTTACTGCTTTTCATTGGCAATTGCAACTTGTTGGGAGCTGAGTGGAGAGAGATGGGGGGGATTGTTTTGTTTTTTAAGGTGAGAATCTCATGCATAGCCAAGTACTAATGGGTCCTCTGTGGTGACCTATGACATTGCCAGGAACAAGGTTCCATCCCTAATAAGGCTTAATAAAGGTCCAGAGAGAATCTATGAGCAAACAAAGGGAGGCCGCCTGTTCCTTCAGAGATATTGCTGAGCCTTGCCACGGAGTTCTTCGTGAAGGCTAATTTATTGGCTTCTCTTTTAAAGGCCATCCCAATAAAACAAAATCTACGCTGGGCTGTAACCTGGGGATAATTCACGTGGAGTGTCATGACATTTTGTGGTGTCCTCATTTCGGATGGCCCTGGGATGCTGTAAGTGATCAGTCACAGCTGACTTTTAAGGGGACTTTGAATGAAGTGCCTTGGCGTGTGGCCTCTGTGGGGAGGGTTGGCTCAAGTCAGGGGTCGATTGAAGTCAAAAAACTGCTCTTGGTGCTTGAAGTCCACACGGCTACCTGACAACTGGCCACCGGCCGGACGTCCTCATCCACCCAATCAATAGCAAGGGTGGAGCTGGCCCTTGGCTACACTTACAGGCAGGTCTACTTTCTTAAAGGCCAATACACCAGTCACAATTAGCTCTTATTTGCTTTCCTGAAGGAGTCTTCACTTCTAGAAAAGGATTCACCTTGCAGTTACATTCAAAAGGGTCTTGTACCAAACTATCGCTCAGTTGGTAAAAAAATGTGATTTGTGGGTGGCTTCTCCAGAACACACCCACCACTACACAACGTCAGGGGTGCTGATTCCAGCGCTGGTTCCCTTCATTTGCAGGTGGAAACCCCAACAACATCTGAACACTTTTGATGGAAAAAGAAGCTTAATTCCACTTTATTCCCATGGAGAAGAAAAACCAAAGTTTCACCCCAAAAGTTGAAAGAAATCGAAGTGACTTACACTGGTTATTTCATATTTTAGAAAGCACTCAGGTTCCTGGGATGACAAGCTACTCACTGATTTTTCAGCCTGATCTGATTTTTAAATAGACAAGTTGCAAACCTCCTGAAAATTGGAGTTTATAATTGAAATATTGATAAACTCTTTCCCATAAAGAAGCTACTAGACACTGCAGTAATAACTAGGAAATAAGCAAAAAATAATAATGCTTTTCTCTGCTTAGCCAAGAAATACAATGGCAGAGTTTATTGCTTACAAAACACAGCTGCCTTCCCTCAAATTGGATAGAAAAAAAATGAACCCTGATAAATTATGATGCCCCTAAATTCCAAAGAATGTACATCAATTATTGGGGGTGTTGCCGTCCTCCTCCTGGGCAGCCTACTGATTAGGGCTGTAATTTATTATTATTATGCTTTGGTGCAAATCTGCAGGCTGATAAAATTCAAATCTATTAAAACAAACATCCTCCTTTCTCTGAATTGGTAAGGGACAACATTCCAAAAGAAAGTGTTGTAAATTAGAAAAGCAAATGGTTCTTATATACTCAGAAGTGAGAGACCAAAAGATAATTAAGGGGGAAAACATCCAGTATAATCCAGGCTTTCTGAACTGTACTCCAGAATCAAGAATTAGTACAAAAGTGAGTAACAAGATATAGGATTGGGGTCCACCGCCTGATACTGCTGGCCCCAACCCCCAGACTGAAGCCCTTTTCATGGCGACAAGATGTTTCCATGTTATTTTTAAAAATGAATCTTCCAACTTCAATTTTAACCATGAGACATATTTCCTTCCTTAAGAGATATGATTATATTGGCCTTTTAAAAAGCTGAATGTTTAATTGAGGGGGGGTTAGGAATCCTTTTACAGAAGAGGAAATGGACTCACTGAGGGCATGCGGGGGGTGGAGGATGGTGTCTGGGCTCAGTGTCACGTCAGAGGCCCAGATTCACTGTACCTCACTGCCATGATACTTGGCAAAAGAAAAGCCACCTTGACTGAGGGCTCACCACGAACCTAACATGTTACTGCCAAGTGCTTTTCAGACATTTTCTTGTTAGAAACAGAACTGTTTTTTAGAGTCAAGGTTCTGCAGGCTGCGGTTGAGCTTCCTCTGGGACAGAGCACCCCTGCTGCATCAGGCAGCCCATCCCACTGACACAGATGTCACCCTCTGGGGCATCTTTTGTTTAACCCAATTGGAGTCCGCCTCTCTGGAGCCTCCACCAGAGTCCTGGTCCTCAGTCTTAGACATCTGGTGCAGGCCTGACGCCCAGTGGGGAACCAGTGTTGGTGGCAGTTAAATAGTTCTCTCTGGAGCAAAGCAGAAAAAGCCATCTCTTTAAAACTTGAAAATCGCGATCAAATTCAACCTTGGCCTTTTCTTCTAGCAAAGACTGGTCCTCCTGGAGTTTCTGGACTGCTCACCGACCTTCCCCCCACCTCTTCAGGTCCGCAGTACCCCAGGTGACCACTGAGCCCAGGTGCTCTGTGCAGAGCAGGAGTGTGGGAAACGGGTGTTGCCCATTCACATCAGTGCCCAAAGCAACAGCACTTGGCTGCAGTAGGCTTGTTCTTATGGACAGCTTGACTGTTCCCTTAGGCTCCGAAGGAGGCAATGTTGATGCTTTTGTTGAGGCTTGAACTACAGAAGAGCTCTCTCTGCATGGCGAGCTCATACCAACCTGGAGGAGACACATGCATTGTGCCCAGCTCTGCAGACAGCAGGGGGGCTCTAATGGGCTAGAAATGGGGGAGTGATGGGAGGGGATTTTTTGGTGGGGGAAGTCCCCTTGACTTGGTTCAGGGGATGGCCGCCAGGGCAAGTGGAGAGATGCCAGAGAGGAGGCAACTGTGATCACCCTGGGGGAGCAAACAATGATAGCCCTTGACTTAGGGGAGCAGTAGGGACAGAGAGAGAGGGACAGAGGGCCCTCGTGAGTGTCATGCAATGAGGAGGAGAGAACAATAGAGATGGGTAGCAGTGTGGATGGATGCTGGGTGGCTGACTAGGCATACTCACTAGTTTAAGTGACTTTGGCACACATATGCACACACACCCGGCTCACAGTGCAGGATAGTCAGATTCACATCTCCACAAAATCATCAGTCTCCAAATGTTACAGGCCTTTCCCCTCACTTGAGTGTTAAAACCGCCAGTACCAAAAGGTCACCATTTGTGGCAGACCCACTGGCTGTGTCCACACATCCAAATGAATCCATGGTCTTCCAACAGACCTGCTCCCCTTCTGGAACTTTCAGTCTTGGTAGAGGCACTGCCGTTGACTCAGTTCCTCAAGCCAGAATCCTGATATCCATCCTCAGATTCTTATTTTCGCCCTCCATGTCAATCAGGCTACCTCCTCAGCAGCTCTCCAGCCCATTCCTTTGCGTCTTGCTCTCTGCGACTGTCTCACCTAAGACCTACAGCCTCATTCCATTTGCACAATGACGGCAGCCTCTTCCTGGGTCTCCCTGCCTCCAGGCTTACCCCCTCCAGTCCATTATCACTCTGCAGCCAAGTGGTCTTGCAAAACACAGGTCTGTTCATTTCACTTCCCCACTTGAAACCATTAAAATCATCCCACAGCCTATAGAATCAGAACCATGATTTCCAGGTGGACAGTGTGGCAGGATGGTTAAGCTCATGGCCTGTACAGCCAGAACACCAGAGTGCAAATCTGCTTACTGGCTATATGCATGTAGTCATGCTAATGAATGATGCCTCGGTTTCCTCATCTGTAAGAAGGGATAACAGGAGGACCGATCTCACAGAAGCTTGGTGCCCGGTATGCAGGATTTAATGGGTGCTAGCCACAGGCATTGTTTTTATTATTAACAGTACAGGTCCACGTCCAGCCTCTGCCCACATCCTAAGGCCATCCATACTCCCAATATCCCCACTCCCGGGCCCACCCTCTTTGCCCCAGCAATACTGACCTGCCTGCAGCTCTCACATGCGGCACCCTTCTCCTTGCTTCCCTGCTTCTCCACATACTATTTCCTTTACCTGTAATAGCCTCTGCATCTTTTTTGCCCACCAAACTTTTAATCATCCTCCAAAATTCAAGCATCAAAGTTAAAAAGACTGGCAATACCAAGTGTTGGTGATAATGTGGAGCAACTGGAATTCTCATTCACTGCTGGTGGGAATGCAAAACAGCACAGCCACTTTGGAAAACAGGAGGCGGCAGAACCTTAAAAAGTTAAATATATGTGTATTATGTAACTTGGCAATCCCACTCCTAGATATTTACCAAAGTGAAATGAAAGTATATACCCACAAAACCTCTATGCAGAAATTCGTCACAGCATTATTCATAGCAGCCCAAACTGGCAGCAACCCCGATGTCCATCAGCTGAAGAATGGATACACAAATTGTGGTATGTCCATTCAGTGGAAAACTACCTGGCAATGCAAAGGAGTGAAGCACTGATATGTGCTGTCACGGACGAATCTGAAAGGTATCGTGATAGTGAGAGGTGCCAGACATAAAAGACTGTGTACTCTACAGTTCCATTTATATGCAAGTCTAGGAGAGACAAAACTGTAGGGACGAAAAGCAACCAGAACAGGAGAGGAGACCAAGTGCAAAGGAGCTCAAAGACTTTCAGGATGAGGGAATTGTTCTGTATCTTGGCTGGGATGGAGGTTATGTGATTATGTACAATTACCAAAATTGACCAAACTGTGTGCTTACAATGGGTGAATATTATTTTATAAAAGTAATACCTTACTAAACAAAAAGAAGAAACAATTTAAAACCCACCTCCAGGATTGCCCCCTCTGTTCTGTCCTTGTTCGTGTCCCTACTGTTGGACTTTCCCCACGACCTTGTCATGTGGTTATATGTGTCTGTCTCCTGATTTTTCTGGAGGCAGGGTCTTGGCTCCTTCATATGTCTCTGCTCCCCTGGTCATTATGATAGAAGACTTCACTTACGGAGCCCTTGGAGCTCTTACTGTGCTCCAAGAACTGCACCGAGTGCTGTCTTCCATGTCTGCATCTGATCCTCACGGCAGCCACAGGCGGTGGGTATTACTATCCCTGTTTTATAAAGAAATGAAGGCTCAGAGGGACTAAATTAATACCTGCCCAACATCCGATAGCTAGAAGTGGTGAGGTGGGTTTCAAATCCAGGTCTGAATCAAAGCTGCGCCTTAAACACCTTATACTGCCCGATGCAGTGCATGTGAAAGAGGGAGAGACAGAGCGACAGAGAGAGAGAGAAAGACAGAGAGACAGAGAGAAAGGAGAGAGGGAAAGACCCCTCAGGAAAGGTGTGTTTTACCGAATCTAATTGAATGTGGGAGCCATCCCATTCTTTTTCTGCTCTGTCTGAGGCCACAATCCTTCCCAGGGTCAGCAACCAAAGTTTTTGTAATGTACATTTAATATCCGTGTGTGTGTGTGTGTGTGTGTGTGTGTGTGTGTGTGTGTGTGTGTGTGTTCGTGCTCTTGATCAACTACAACCTGAGCTTTTTCCCTCTCCCCATTTCTGAATTAAACCAAAAAGCTAAATTAGCCCTGAGCCCAGGAGATCAGCATTACCTTGCAAACAGCTAGCACCTCCAAGTTGTCATCTAATTAAGCCACACTCCCAAACAAAGCACATAACAGTGTCACCACATTAACAATGGCTACCTCCCCTGGCAGCCCCTAACTGCATAATACAGTGGCTTGCTGTAAAACAAATAATCCCACTGCCATGCAAACTGCACTCCTAAGTAGGTCTTTTCCTTCAGCAGATATCCTTTGAACGTTGGGTGGTTTTATTAAGAAATATTCTAGGGCTGGGTACAGAGAGGAAGTAGCAGGTTGATTCTTTAATCAGCCCAATTTTCTGGTGTGTTCTACCTTTTAGCATTCTAGAAATCCACTCTCTCAACATATACGTTGCACTTGGTGTTTGAAGTCCCCGTGTTCACGGCTGTCGGCAGCTTAGTGTATATTTGAGAGGAGCGTGAGGTCAGAACACATGCAGGGCATCCTGGGTGAGGCCCGCATGCTGATCTGCGAGGCCTGGAGCCGCGTCTGCATGCTGCTTTGTGGGTGGGGACAGCCAGGCCACACGGTCCTGGCAGCAGGAGCAAGGATCGCGTCCGTGCCTGCCAGTGAAAACAAAGCCCCCCACGGCTTAGCCAGAGCAAGCACTTCACGCTTCTCTGGGGCTCGCTTTCAATTATTTGCTAGGCTTGAAATGAATCTAGAATTAGAATAATATGGCTTTGTTTTCTTGGGAGAGGTCCCCTAAAATAGGAAATGATCAGTTAATTTGACCTAATTCACTCTCTGCATCCCAGAAAAGAGGCAGGTGCTAATTGACAGATGGAAGCGTGTCACTTCCAGCTGCCTTCTGCACCGGGTTCCACTCATGAGTTGCTTTTCAGGAGAAAAACACAAAATGCAGACTCTGGCAGAGGGTGGAATCTGAGAGAGTCAGACTGGGCTTTGGATCGTGACTCCCCTACCTTCTGACTCTGGGACTCTGGGACTCTGGTCATCTAACCTCCTTGAGCCTGAGTCTTCTCCTCTGTAAAATGGGAGAACGAATTTCTTTCTCGTTGGCCCGCTGGGAAGATTAACTTGAATGAGATAATGTGGACACATCACTCGGCATGCTTTCCGACTCAGGGTAGAGCCCTCAGTCAACCATCATGTTATCTTTACTGTGCAATTCCATGAGAAAAGCGTGAAACAGCCATGCTCACGTGGCTACTGCATATGCATGGACATGGAGACCCTCCAAAGCAAGTTTATGAGGCTGAGCCAACATGTGACAATATGGGAGAGAGGAAGCCCACCTCTTACTGGGTTTTTCGGACAGATCTCCTACTTAGCATTCAAGTCTCTGGTGCAAAGGATACCATAGAAGGGAATGAACTCAAAGAACGAACAAACAAGGGGAGAAAAGGCTTATTAATCCTGAAACCATGGTACAGCTATTATGGAAAACGGTATAGAGATTCCTCAGAAAACTAAAGATAGAACTACTATATGACCCAGTAATCCCACTTCTGGGTATATACCCAAAGGGAATGAAATTGGTATCTTAAAGAGATGTCTGCACTCCCATGTTCACTGCCAGATTATTCACAATAGCTAAGATATGGAAGCAACCAAAATGTCCATCGACAGATAAACGGATAAAGAAAATGTGGTGTACGTACACAGTGGAATACTATTTGGCATTAAACAAGAAGGGAATCCTGTCATGTGCAATAACATGGATGGACGCAGAGGACATCGTGCTAAGTGAAATAAACCAGGCACAGAAGGATAGATACCACATGATCTCGCTTATATACGGAGTCTAAAAAAGTTGAACTCATTAGTTGGAAGCCCCCCTCCCCAAAGAGAATAAGCCCCTCTCCCCAAAGAGAGAACCTTGGAAAACACAAGGGTGAAAGAAACAAGACTAGAGAATGGTGTTCTTTATTTCATTTTTTAAAAGCCGATATCCTGGGCCGGCCCCGTGGCGCACTCGGGAGAGTGCGGCGCTTGGGAGCACAGCAGCACTTCTGCCGCGGGTTCAGATCCTATATAGGGATGGCCGGTGCGCTCACTGGCTGAGCGTGGTGCGGGTGACACCAAGCCAAGGGTTGCGATCCCCTTACGGGTCAAAAAAAAAAAAAAGCCAATATCCTGTGCACTCATGTTCACAGCAGTGTTATCCGCAATAGCTGAAAGGTGGAAGCAACCCAAATGTCCATCGACAGAGGTATGAATAACAAAACATACTCACATAATAGATTATTATTCAGCCTTAGAAAGGAATGAAGTTCTGACACATGCTACAACATGGATGAACTTTGGGGACATCATACCAAGCGAAATAAGCCAGACACAAAAGGACAAATACTGTATGATTCCATGTATATGAGGGACCTAGAATAGTCAAATTCATAGAGACTGAAAGTGAAATGGTGGTTGCTAGGAGCTGGGGGTTGTTGCCAAGGGAATGGGGAGGGAGGTTTATGGGGACAGACTTTCAGTTTTGCAAGATGAAAAGATTTCTGGAGATGGATGGTAGTGATGGTTGCACAACAATGTGGACATATTCAATGCCACTCAACTGAACACCTAAAAATGGTTAAGGGCCGGCCCCGTGGCTCACTTGGGAGAGTGCGGCGCTGGTAGCACCGAGGCCGCGGGTTCGGATCCTATATAGGAATGGCCGGTGCGCTCACTGGCTGAGCGTGGTGCGGACCGCACTGTGCCAATGGTTGTGATCCCCTTACCGGTCAAAAAAAAAAAAAAATAGTTAAGATGGCAAATTTTATGTTACATGATTTCACTGCAATTTTTAAAAATTTAAACAGAAGAAAAACAGGTCAGTAACCTGCAAAAGTTGGTGTCGTGACAAACGATTGCAACACGCCTCACCATGGATCCAAACACTGCGGGACTGCAGGGGACCACAGCCAAGACCCTGCCAGCCAGTCCGTAGGACTCAGAGCAGCCTTCCTGTCTCACCGTGGCCGTCTCTCTTGAATCCAGCCAGGGGCACCTCCTGAACCTGAGGGATTCTGGAGGTAGAGCCTTATCTGAGAGGACGAACTGCGGCGCACGAACGTGTCGAGTGTGTGTGGGCTGCTGCTTCATTTCTCTCTCTTTCCTCTTTCCTGGCATGTATCCAGCCTGTAATAAGACAGATTCTCGAAGGAGAGAGAATACTGCCTGCCCAAATGACAAGCTGTGGATTATGCAGATATCTTTCCAGATGTGGCATTTGTCTCCCTGGCAATGCTGCAGGTGGCTCTAGGTTGGCTTGGCTGGAAAGCTCCATCTGAGAGCCTTATCCTCACAAATACCTTCTTCCGTTGCTTCTGCTAATGCCCAGGCCTCCATTTCAAGCTGATTTCCCTTGGAGCTGCAAGGCCATCTCTCCACAGGAAATGGCAAGGGGGATCCAGTGAGGGGCCAGGTGGAGCCCTTCACCCCAGTGGCTCCTCAGCTCTCGTCCCTCCCGGAGCATCCAAGCATCTGACCTGTAGGTCTGCAAGGCCACTGTCATTTATACAGGGCCCAGCATAGAGTTGACATTCAATAAATGGCTGTTGAATGAACTCAATGGTTGATTGAATAAAATGGGAAAATGGCCCAGAACTGCCACTGATTTTATGCAGTGTGGAGGTACAAAAGGCATGCTTTGCCAGCCCAAACAAGTGGTTTTCAAATGCTGGTATCTGCTATTCAAGTGTGTCCAGAAGCCCCATGCATGAAACCTGCAGTCCTGTTTTCAAGGTAATGCTCTGATCTGAGCCTTACAGACCATACTACTATCCTTCTCAGAAAGAATGCTTCCTGCGTCTTGGATTAATATATTAGAAAACTGCTACATGCGTATGTAAGTGACAACAACTGACATTTTGACAATGTAATAACTAAACTGAGCACTTTGCTTCATGAAGGGCCAGCTCACCAAGACGGTCTATTTCACATAAGACAGACACAGGCCTATTTTAAATCAAAACACTTTTTAAAAAAATAAGCAGGAATGTCCATCAGCGAATGAATGGATACATAAATTGTGGAATATCTACACAATGGAATATCATCTAGCCATTGAAAAGGATGAAGTACTAACACATGCTACAATGCGTATAAGCCTTGAAAACATTAAGCTAAGCAAAGAAGACTGACATAAAATGTCTCAAATTATATGGTTCCTTTTTCATAAAATATCCACAACAGGCAAATGCATAGAGACAAAAAGCAGATTGGTGGTTACCAGGGGATGGAGGGAGAGGAGAACGGAAAGCATTTACTTGAAGGATATGAGGTGTTCTTCTGGGTGATGAAAGAGTTTCAAAGCAGAGGTGCTGGTTGCATAACACTGTGAATGCACTAAATGCCCCTGAATTGTACACTCTTAAATGGCTAATTGTATGCTATGTGAATTTCACCTCAATGGAAAAAAATGGGCATGATTATCTTTGAGTGCAACATAACCTACAAGAAAAGTTTTCTTCTTATTGGGTAAATTTTGCCAATTACCATCCATCAAAATGCAAATGTCATTCTATCCAGGTGAGAGTCGTCTCAAAATCCGTACCCCCTGAGATTCCTCGTTCCAGGTCTGGCTTCCCCACTGGCGTGCAAACTCTTCAAGAGAGGGTGGGGGCTTTGTCTGTCTCATTCCCTGTATTCCTACTACCTAGGTTGGCTCCTGGCACATGGTATAGGTGCCAAATTAGTGAATGACTGTTAGGTCCCTGGAACTGAGAACCTGACTTTTAGAAAGCCCCCACCCTTCAGTTTTGTTTCTCTAAGTTTTGTTCCTCTAAGTTTCTGTCTCCCTAAGTCTCTGTTCCCACCAGCAGGCTGAGCAAGCTGTACCCTAGAGTGTAACGTTGTAACTATTTCCCTCTGTTAGGCCAAGGTTTCTGTCTCCCCAAGTCTCTGTTCCCAGGAGCAAGCTGTACCCAGAGTGGAACATTATGACCATCTTCCTGGGCGAGGCCAGATGCCAATATTAACCCTATAAAAGAAGACACCCAACTGCCTCTCGCACTGATGCCATTTTCGGCTCAGCCCAGCAGGTCCACTTGCTGCTTGCTCATAAAATCTTTCCTTCCTTTACCTGACTAGTGTCTCCTTCCTCAGTGACCATACAATGACTACCAGTGACTGAGCTTCACTGCAGCTGGGCAAAGGGTGGAGGGTGCTCTAGGCCTGCCCAGCCCTTCTCAAACAGGAACATGTACACAGATCACCTGGGACCTTGTTGAAACGCAGATCCTGATGAATCGGTAGGTCTGGAGTTGGGACTGAGATTCTGCATTTCCAACAAGCGCCCAGGGATGCAGATGCTGCTGGGCCACCCGCCACACTGGGGTGAGCAGGAGCCCGGACACGCCAAAGGGAAGGGGCGGCTTCCGGTGTTTGAACACGGGGTGTTTGACTCCCCAGAACCCACCGCTCGCTCTGCCTCCTCGTGCACACGCACGCTTGCACGGAGGCAGCCTGAGCACGTCCTTGTTGTTACCCTAAGGAGGATGATTAAGGTAATTGGCAACTTTTTCCCGTGATTCCAGGGTAGGCTGTCATTTCAAGGAAAATACGTCCACTCCAATTCCGAACACTCAGTCTTCGATGTTTTCTTCTGCGTGGTGGGGAGAAGGGGAGAGGGAATCTGTGGCCCCCCAAAGAAATCTGTTGTTCTTCTCCCTTTGTGTTTTTGA
Source organism: Galeopterus variegatus (assembly GCF_000696425.1). Classification (NCBI taxonomy): domain Eukaryota; kingdom Metazoa; phylum Chordata; class Mammalia; order Dermoptera; family Cynocephalidae; genus Galeopterus; species Galeopterus variegatus. The sequence goes on along the minus strand of NW_007726287.1, from coordinate 265,417 downwards.
GCTTGTAAACTCAGTTTGAATCACAGCTAATAAATAGGTCATCTTGTACTTTCAAAATAAAAACATGCCGCATTTCAGTGGAATGGCAACTGTACATTAAAAAGCTGTCAACTTCACTACCATTTCCCTGAACCTTGCACTGCAGAGAGACGCCCTGTCACTCAGAGCTGAGTGCAGCTTTACTGAAATATCTCCTTGTCTGCGTAAATAATGAGTAGAATTGCATGAAAATATCTGGCCCACAGCCTCCTTTCCCCCTACTCCTGAAGAAACAGTATGCAAATGACAGGTTGGTGGGGTGTGACTCTCAACACTTCTCTCTGAAAACCAAGGCAGGCAGTCCCACCAACCCGGGTACTGTGTATTTAGGATGCAGACAGGAGGTCAGGGGCAAGGAGAGAAGGGTGCTGGCGATGGAAACGGCGGTCTTAGCAAGCTTCAAATCAAGGAGACTGAACTGTCACTCAACAGCTATTTTGGGAACATGCACAGGTTGCATCAGAAAGTGCCGTGTATGGGAGATATTTGCTGAAGAGGAATGGCCCAGACCCCACAAGGTGTTTATGTAAAATAGGCAGCCCACACAGCCTGCAGGGTTCAAGACCCAGGTTCAAGAACCACTCTTCCCCCATCATTGGCAGGATCTTAAATTCCTTCACCTCTCTGAGCCTTGGAGTCTTTGACTATCAGTAATAATGATGGGCCCTTGTAAACCCTCATGCATGGTCCAATGTTAATCAGTATTTGTCTATAGCTAGTCAATGGCATCGAAGCAGAGTTATTAACAAGAGGATGGGTTTTGGAGTCAACTCAAGGGAGGTTCAGATCTTAGCTCCACCATTCATTAGTAGTGTGACTTCTGGCAAGTTTCTACACCTCTCTGAGCCTTGGTTTCCACATTTGTAAAAGGGGATAACAATAGTACCTACTTTTATCAGATTGTTGAGAAGACTGGACAAGAAGATGCACATTAAAACCAGTGCCTGGCCCATAGAAAGGGCTCAGTCAATGTGACCTGTTATTATTGCTATTGTTGCTACTGCTGCTGATGTTGATGATGCTGATAAAGTTGATATTAACGATTATGATGATGATAGTGTTGCTGATACTCATGATGGCGATAGCAATACTCCTGATTCCCCTGAGTTGTAATCTAGATCACTGCACCATAGGACCAAGGAATAAGACAGGTGCCGGCTCTGGACATGTAGATTAGAACATCTTACCCAGAGTAAGAGTTGAAACTGTAACAGAACCTAATTTATCTGAAGATGAGTCGAGAAGACTGAATCAGACCACACAGAGCTGGATCTCTCAGCCCAGAGCTCAGAGGTAGGAAGGAGGAGGAAGATGCTTCCAGTACCTGGCTTGGCTTAATCATGGAGCTTCCTGGAGGAGGAGAGGCAAAGCCAGTGATGTAAGCAGGTGAAAGAACAGGGAACCCTGGCCCTGCATGCCCCTGCCAGGGAAGCCCTTGGTGGCTTAGCAGTTTCCACCTGTATGCTCCAGGTCCTGTTCTTTGGGACCCAGGGCTCAGCACAATGCAGAGAAAAACATCACGTTTAACTTCTTCCGAAGACTTTATTTAAGAATATTGGTCATGTCTTCCACCCCCACCCCCAAACAGAGGGAAACTTGGGGATCCCCTCACCCCTGAGATTTTGATGTGTGGTCATGATTATATTCTCCTAGAATATATACATTTGAAACTCACTAGAAACCAGTGGTGTGCAAAGCCAGATTGTACCAGCTCACTAGAAACAATCAATAACTAAGTATTCAGGAATTTTGCAAGACCATTGTTAAACACACATTATTAAAAAATTAAATTACATAAAGCTACAATTAAACAAGTTATATCAAAAACAAGGAAATAAATACTTAAAACTTCCTCATTATTTTACTACATTTTGCTATTATCTATACTCTTGAGATTTATTTATATTTATTATACCCACATGGTGAAAATACTATATACCCATTTTCCACACTCAGAGTGGCCTTTCTAAAATGCAAAAGTAATCATGTCCCTCCTGATGGCTTCCCGCTGCCTTCGGACAAGGTCCAGACTCCTACCATAACATCTATGACTCCTTCCTCCAGCCCCGTCTCTTGCCACGTCCTGCCTCGAGTTTGAACCTGCAAATCCTGACCATCATTCTGTTTCTAGAGGACACTATACCATCCTTCTCTTCTTCTGGCCTTAGCCCATGCCGTCACCTACGTTCAAGCGGCAAGGAGTAAGTGAACAACTCAATAAACACACTAATCGTGTCAATACCTGAAGGATTCTTGGGAAAACAGGCCCAGCTCTTGGGGACTGGGTGATCAGGGGAAACTTTGTGATAACAGAAGTTTTCATCTTTTTTATGCATTTGGTTTTTTGAATAGGTATTACATGCACATAGTGAAAAATCCAGAAGATGCACAGGAAATGAATTGAAGAGCAAGTCTCCCTCTCATTCCTGTCTCCCAAGGGTCCTCCTCTGCCTGCAGAGGCAACCTCTACCAAAACATTTTTTATTATCCTCATAACGGGAATTTTAAAATACAGGTGGGGGAAACCATCTGGAACATCTACCCCCTATCCATAATTGTCACCACTTTTCATTTTTCAGAGTTCCCTTCCAGGCCCTGTTCATGCACAGGGATAATTCTTGCAAGACGGTCATCACACTGGAGGTATAATTCTGTGTTCTGCTTTCCCCCAACATATCAACATATCGTGAGCATTTTCGCCATTGCTCAAAGTGTTCACAATTATCACTTTTAATTGCTGCAGCATCAGGGTCTCCAACTTTAAACGTAGAATGGTCATAAGTAATGTTTTTTAAAAGTTGTGTTCTTTTCTGAGTGTTCTTTTTATAAAGGTCACGCTACATATATCTTCATGCCATGAAAGAGGGTGGGGAGCAAATTCTTTCTTGAAGCAAAAGAGGGAAAAGCTTGCTTAATCGACTTGGATCAAGCAACCAACTCAACTTTATATGGCCCAACCCTACTACAGTGGGTTAAACAGTGGCCCCCCAAAAGATATAAGGCTACTTCAAAAAGTTCATGAAAAGATAAAATTAAAATACAATACAAATCTTTCCATGAACTTTTTGAAGACCCCTATGTCCCTGGAACCTGTGAATGGGACTTTATTTGGAAAAGGATCTCTGCTGCTGTAATTAAGGTTATTGAGATGAGATCATCCTGGATTAGCTGAGAGGTTACTAAATCTAATTTAAAACGTGGCCTTATAAGAAAGAATAGGAGACGACAGACACAGAGGAGACGTTGGTCTGACCACAGAGGCAGAGATCAGAGTGATAAGGTCACAAGCCGAGGAACAACTGCAGCCACTGAAAGCTGGAAGAAGCAAGGAAATACCCGTCCCTAGAGCCTTTGGAGGGAGCTCAGCCCTGGCAACACCTTGATGTCAGACTTCTGACCCCCACAACCATGAGAGAATACATTTCTGTTGTTTCAAGCCACCAAGTTTGCGGTGATGTGTTGTGGCAGCCATGGAATATAAATACACCTACCAAATCCATAACCAGGCTACCCTCTCTTCATTCCCTGGGGTATCCCAGGGAATGAGCAACTGCTCCTGGTCCAGTCCACCTGTTCTGCAAATACCCTCTAGTAGCAAAAAAACTCAGACTCACCAGCATAAAAATCCCACTTAGCAGCAGACCCTACACAAGTTGAGCCCTTTGTATCTTTCACTACTCTGGTGTGCAGTGGGTGCCGATGAAGTCATTAGCTGAAATCAAGCATTTCAGGGAAAGGCAAAGGGTTGAAATGAGGGCAGAGGACCCTGGGGTGACCTTACGGTATTCAAGGGTGAGCTCATGCTGGGCTCCATTAAATACCATATTAATTGAACTCTTTCCATGTTGGCAGAACCAAACGCTGATGGCATAGACGGTGTGAGTTCAGTGCTCCTGTCTCACCAAACACCACTTGGTGTCAATAGGCTTCTTCAACTTCACTGGCCACCCAGCGGAGGGGGGGATACTCTAAAAAGGGATTCAGATTCCTTCCACTTTTATTTGGTTCAAAGTGAACACAGGCTCTTCCTAGACTATTGTTATTATTGACAAAATTCCAGATCACGAAAGATATGCCTGGTGGTAGCTGACCCTCTGCAGAGTGGGGAGGGTAAGAAAGGGTCTTCTAGCAAATTTTTAAAAATCTCTCTCCTAGAACCCAAAAATGGAAGTTACAGCATTAAGTAAATAAATAAAAGAAGTGGGCACTCTCACAGTGACATTTTCATTAGCCCGCTCTCTTTCTGTCTCATTAGCCTTCATGGGGAGAGGAAGGATTGTTTTAATTAGCAGGGTTGAAAAGTCTTGCTTGGGTTGCCTCCCCTCCTGCTGTTCCTAGGATTACCCTGTCAGCTTATAAATACAATACCAAATCATTACAGCCCCTGACACCTCGAAGGCAGGCGACAGAAGAAAAGGGATCCACCCGAGTCCATGGTAAGCATCTTTGAACAATGTTCTTTCTCTAAGCATTCAAGTATAATTCAAGCGTAATATCGGGCTTTATCAAACAGCTCAATATCCTGTCGCAGCAAAGCCCCTTCTAGTTTCAGGCCACCATGTGTTCCCTTTTTCCCTTTTGTGCTCCAGGCTACCCGGGCGGAGTGTACATCTGACAGAAAGGCCATGCTCGATGGGATCACAGTTTCAAAGTTCCCATTTGGATTTACTTGTTAAATACTCAAATCAAAAACTGGCCAGAAACAATCCCCCGGCCTCCTACAGGTTCCTGTATATGTCTCTACTGCTCTTAGGCACTTGGGGGCTTGACAACACACGTGTTGTTGATATGAATCATGTTTCAATGACACGAAGTTGTACACACAGATACTTTGCTTCTCCATGAGGCCAACTTGCAAATTCATAGCTTCACCCCACCTGTGCACATAGCGATGCCTTCCTTCCTGGAGAAAAGCCTGTCTTTAAATCTTAAAATGAAAGCATCTTAAGTTTGAATTGAAAATAAATCTTGACATTCCTAGAAATGCCAAGGTTACTATTTACTAGGACATGGTCTCTCAGGTACTCATTAAAATGTTTATTCGCTTATTTGACAGACATTTATTGAGCACCTACTTTATGCCAATGCAGGTGCTGGGGATAAAAAGATGAAGACCTGGTTCCTGCCCAAAAGGACCCTCAAGAACAGATATTTTAATATATATGTAAGAGCAATAATGGAATACACGCGGGATATGATGGAGGCAAAGAAGCTCACAGAGTGGGGATGGGGTCAGGAAAGGCTTCCAGAAAAGGGGACTCAGAGCTGGGTTTTAAAAGACGTCTGAGAGGGCCGGCCATGGCTCACTTGGGAGAGCGTGGTGCTGACAACACCAAGGCAGGGGTTAAGATCCCCTTACCGGTCATCTTTAAAAAAAAAAAAAAAAAAAAATGATGTCTGAGGAATGCACGTGAGGACAGGAGAAAGTGGTGGAGAAGCGGCATCCCAGGCAGGGGAATGAACTGCCCACAGGCAGGTGACTAACTCAGACCATCCGGGGTGTCCTTCCTGACAGAGGTGATAGGGCAAGACCACACAGCATGGTAACATCGTGCAGAGAGTGACAAGTGGTCAAAGTCCATAAAGGGCTTGCAGTGCTCACAAATGGGGACAAAGAGAATAACAGTAATCGTCACAGCAATTTGCCGCTTATTGGACCCTTGCCATTTAGCAAACTCTGCGCTTAGCTCTTTACATATATGCGTCTCTTTTTCTCTTTGCAACAGCTCCACAAGGGAGGGACTGTTATCACCCCTCTTGTATAGACAGGGAACTGAGGCTGGGAGGTGCAGTAAGTTGCTGGAGGCTATGCAGATAGCAGGCGGCCAGAGGGTTAGGCTGCAGATCTGTCCAAGTCCCACGCCCATGCCCCCGGTGTGCCAGTGTGCCTGGCTCCCAGCAAGACTGAAGCCGACGGTCTCAGATGTGGGGTCATTACCACCCAGCGCGTCCCATCTAAATCCCTCAGTGCTGTTCACTTGCTGCGAGGGATCCCACTCCTCTTTGTCTCTTGAGCCATCCTTTTCTTCCATACATCACCCACCCTGCCTCCTCCCCCACACCAAATCCAGACTCACTTACACTATGTCCTGCTCCCTGATGTCCAGAAATTTTAATAAATGAATCTGTGCCAAGGTCTCTCTTATTGGGGGCTCCTCATTTCTGATAAGAAGTCAGTGATCATTTGAATTGCTGTTCCCTTGTGTGTGATGTGTTATTTTTCTCAGTTGGATTTGAAGATCTTCTCCTTATTTTTGGCTCTTAGCAATTTGACTATGATATGCATAGGTGTGGTTTTATTATTTTTTTAGAAATCTTGCTTAGGATTTACTGAAATGTATGTCTTTAAGTAAATTTGGGGGAATTTGGCTATTATTTCTTCAATTGCACATATGTTAGACCTTTTGATATTGTCTCACAGGTCTCTGAGGATCTGCCCACTTTTCATATTTTTTTTCCTGTTTCTCAGTTGGATAATTTCTATTGATATATATTCAAGTTCACTGATTCTACTGTTATCTAGATTCTGCCTGAGCCCATTAAGTGAATTTCTTATTTCAGACATTATATTTTCCTTTTAGAATTTCCATTTGGTTCTTATTGGTTCTTTTTCCTATCTTTTCATTCATTATGAATATATTTTCCCTTATATCTTGAGCATAATTATAATAGCCACATTAAATTCTTGATGGCTACTTCCAAAACTGGATCATCAATGAAGTTTGTCTTAATTAAATGTCTTTTCACTTGAGGATGAGTCATGTTTTTCTATTTCGTTGTGTGTCAAGTAATTTTGAAGTGTACCTTGGGCACTGTGACTGATAGATTGTAGAAACTCTGGATTCTGTTGTATTCCTCCAAAATTTTTTTTTGTTTTGTTTTGTTTGCAAGAACTTAATTTGGCTGAACTCATATTGTAAACTTTGCCTCTTCTGCAGTGGACAGCAGCTCAAGTCAGCAGCTAAGCTCAGTTATTTCAGCCTCAGTTGTGCTTTTTAAAGTCTGCCCCACTTCTGTGTGGTTCAAGGATTATCATCCAGAGACTTAGGTAGAGTTCATATGCTAAATATGGACTTCTCTTCTCTGGCTCTGTCCTTTTGTGGATTCTTTCCTCACTTTCCAGTGACTGTGCTTGCACCAAACTCTGTCTTCTTGTCCTTCAACAGTGGGTTGGATACAATCGCAGGTTTCGATCCAAATTCGACACATTGTGCAGCTCTGACTGTAGCCTGGCCTTTGGCTAAAAGTCATTTTTAAAACAGGAAAATCATCAACTGCTCTTCTCTCCTTCCATGTGTTGACACCCTGATCTGTGTGTTGTATACCCCTGCTTTTGTCCACTTTCTAGAGTAGTTGGGTTTTTTATATTTTACCTAGAGTTCATAGATGTTATCTCTGGGAGGGCTGGTCTGATAGAAGCTGCCATGGCTATGAGCAGAAGAGAAACAAGTTTTCTGTTATTAGGTAAAAATGGCTTAATATGGGCCGGCCCGGTAGTGCACTCGGTAGAGTGCGCCGCTTGAGAGTGCGGCGGCACTCCTGCCGAGGGTTCGGATCCCATGTGGAGACCGGTTCCCGCTCACTGGCTGAGCGCGGTGCGGGCGCAACACTGAGGGTTGCGATCCCGTTACCAGTCAGTAAAAAAAGACAAAAAAAAAAGGAAAAAAAATTTCTAAAGGAAAAAAATCTAAAATAGTGTAGGAAAACAAGAAAGAGCTCCATCAGCGAGCCAGAAATGTTGAGAAATTTCCAGATGATAGACATCAGACAGACTCAGACATAAAAAGACAAAGCCAGAGGAAACCACCACAAGTTTGTGTAGGAGATGACTGGCACAGAGCCTATGAGTGTTCAGGAGAACGCCAACTCCAAATTAACACACAGGAAAGAGGAGGGGCTCCGGGCAACAGTCACAGACTGTCTGGGGGCTGCTTTTGTAGCAATCAGGTTGACCGAGGCTCTCTCCTTTTCTGCTTCCAAGGTTTCTCTAAGCAGAGGGCAGCAGTGGCACTTACATCCAGACTGAAGCAATGAGCATGGAAAGGAGAGAGAGAAAGTACCCTCATGTAGCTATTTATTCCCAGACGTATGTCCTCATCCAAAAGAAAACCTACTGGTTCATCCCACTTTCCCATCTATGCCATCTCATCTGCCCCTTACAATCACTAGCAGCGGACCACAGCCAAGTGAAAAACATCCACAGACATATATTTAGGGAACGACAATTATAAATATAATGCACAACCAAGAACAGCCAAACATTTGAGAAAAACCATTATCCTGAAAGAAAGAAAACAAAGGGGAAAACTCACACCTGAGAAAACAGAGTTAATAAGGCAAACAGAAGGCTTTTAAAAAATTGTAATTTGAGGGCCGGCCCGGTGGCGCACTGGATAGTGCGCCGCTTGGGAAGCGCAGCGGCGCTCCCGCCCGAGGGTTCAGATCCCACATACAGACCAGTTCCCGCTCACTGGCTGAGCGAGGCGCGGGAGCAACACCGAGGTTTGCAATCCCGTTGCCGGTCCCCGGTCCGGTATGGGGGCAACACTGAGGGTTGCGATCCGTTGCCGGACACGGAAAAAAGACAAAAAAAAAAATTGTAATTTGTTTCCCAAGAGGTATTGAATATCACATCAATTTTTAAAAATATGTGGTTATAGCCAAAGAATCAATTTGAAATCTTGGAAATAAGAAGAGAAATAGCACATTCATGGTTATACCCCTAGCCATTCATTTATTCATTCAACTAACAGCCACCTATTGAGCACCTATTGTGTGCCAGGTACTGCATAAGCTTCTTGGAATAGAAGGCGAGGCTTGCGATCCCGTTGCCGGTCCCCGGTCCGGTACGGGGGCAACACTGAGGGTTGCGATCCGTTGCCGGACACGGAAAAAAGACAAAAAAAAAAATTGTAATTTGTTTCCCAAGAGGTATTGAATATCACATCAATTTTTAAAAATATGTGGTTATAGCCAAAGAATCAATTTGAAATCTTGGAAATAAGAAGAGAAATAGCACATTCATGGTTATACCCCTAGCCATTCATTTATTCATTCAACTAACAGCCACCTATTGAGCACCTATTGTGTGCCAGGTACTGCATAAGCTTCTTGGAATAGAAGGATAAAAAGAAATGATCTCTGTCCCCAAGGGAAACAGACAAGCACATGAAGGATTACAAGGTGATTGCCACCATGGAATTATATACAAAGAACACAAGAGGAATACCCATGTCTGGTGCAGGGAGTCAGGGACGGTGGCACAGAAGAGGTAGTATTTGGACTGGGACTCTGGATGAGAATGCACTTCCCAGCCCAACAAAAGAGGGAGGCAGGTGTTCCAGGTAGAGGGAACAGCCTGTGTAAAGGCACAGAGGCCAGCGAGGGTGTGGTACAAGTGGGAAACAACACAGTTAAATATATCGGAGATGAAAGGTGGAAAATAACTCATAAGTCAGGCAAGGACCAGAACATGAAAAGTTTCCCAAATTGTTCAAAGAGCGTAGATTCTGTCCTGAGGTGATGGAGGGTCACTTAAGATGCCAGGCGTGTGCTGCAGCGCCTCAGGGGTAAAACGGGGCCACAAGTGCATATAGCTCTTTTTGCCGCCATACCTCCACAGCCTATCACTGAAGAAACCTGTAAGCCATCAATACATTCATTCATTCATTCATTCATTCATACACCCAGTCATTCTTTTATTCAAGAAATATCATAGAGTGCCCATTATGGGCCAAACACTGACTAAGAACTTGAAACAAAGCAATGAAAACGACACTTGACCTAGAGACATGCAGAGTTCACTGCAGGTACAGAGATGTAGAAAGGGACCATTTCAGCAGCGTGCAAAGTGATACCGACATACACAAGTGCTGAGTGATAAAGACGTTCTTCCAAGAGGAGAAACATCTTGAACTATGGCTTAAATTCAGTGTAGGAACCAGCTAGGCATACAGTGAACAGGCCAACGGTACAAATGTATGGAGGTAGGAGAGACCGTGCAGGTGGGGACTGCGGGGGCTGTAGGTAGGGACGTGATGAAAGAGAAGTCCAGACAGGTGTGCAGAAACTTAGCAAATCATCAGACACTTACCAAAAGCCAGACATTTACCCACAAGAAATATCCAAAAGCAAACCTGTGACCTTCCCCCAAATCAACAAGTCCTGCAAAATCTACCCCCTAAATATGCCTCCAATTTGTCCATTTGTCTCCATCTCCCCCATCCTCATTCAAGGATGGCCTCCCGCCTGGATAACATCATCAGCCCCCCACTGCATCTCCTCATGACCACCTGGGGCACCCCCATCTGTTCTCCACTCTGCAGCCAGAGGGGCCTTTCCAACACCAAGCTGACCATGTCTCGCTACCTCCAGCTTCTACCCCTTCACTGTCTCCCCCTTACTCTTGGGGAAAAGATCAGACTCTTTAACTGGCCTCCAACAAGGTCCTGAATGGTCCAGTCCTGGAGAGACCCCTCTCTCTGCCTCCCACCATCTCTCCCACCCCCGTGCTCCCACCACCCCCACCTTCTTTCAGTACCTAGAATCCTCACAGTCTCCCACCACAGGCCCTTTGCTGAAGGAAATGGTTAATGGACTTCTGTGGTCAGCACCCAAGGACGTGTTCGCTTGGTGAACTCACAAATGAGTTAGCCAAGAAATGTCAAGGACTGCAAACAATCCTTGACAACGCTTGAAGTCGTGAGAACACTTTCTTGGGATGTTCCCAGGAGGCGCATTATAGATAACCAAGTGCTTGAGAAGGGAGGTAACGGCCTTCTGCTCTTGAGAAAAGTATAGCAGAATTTACTCATTAATGCTTATCTTGCATGCACTAGCTTGCTAAATGTAATAAAAGCTGTAACAGCAGCTGGGTCGGGGCTATTTGCCTGAGAGAGCAGTGGCCCCCTGCTCTTCACCTGCATCTCGTCTGCTGTGTCCTCCTTCACGTCTCCAATCATTTCAATCAACACTTTGCACGTGCTCTTCCACGTACCTGGAATGTCCTTCTTCCCCTCCACCCCCTCCACCCTCTGCACACACATTCTTCCCCTGGTTAATTCAAATCTCAGCTCAATTTTTACTTCCTCCAAGAAGTCTTCCCTGACCTCCTGGCCAGGTGAAATCTCCCAATTAGATGCACTATGAATTTCTTCTTCACTCTTATCACAGTTGCAAATCTCACATTTATTTGTGATTCTTTGATTAATGTTCATCTGCCCCATTAAACAGTAAGTTCCCACAAGGGCAATGATCGTGTCAATTTTTGCTCAGCAATGTCTCCCTGATGCCTAGTCCAGTGCCTGGCACATATAATGGAAATTGAGTAAAGTGTTTGTTGACAAAAACAATGGATGGATGGATGGATGGATGGATGGATGGATGGATGGATGGATGGATGGATGGATGGATGGATGGATGGATGGATGGATGGATGGATGGATGGATGGATGGATGGATGGATGGATGGATGGATGGATGGATGGATGGATGGATGGATGGATGGATGGATGGATGGATGGATGGATGGATGGATGGATGGATGGATGGATGGATGGATGGATGGATGGATGGATGGATGGATGGATGGATGGATGGATGGATGGATGGATGGATGGATGGATGGATGGATGGATGGATGGATGGATGGATGGATGGATGGATGGATGGATGGATGGATGGATGGATGGATGGATGGATGGATGGATGGATGGATGGATGGATGGATGGATGGATGGATGGATGGATGGATGTGGATGGATGGATGGATGGATGGATGGATGGATGGATGGATGGATGGATGGACAGGTGGATAAATGAATAGCTCTGTGGGAGAAAAAAGAACTATGTTGTGAAGTCTGCCCTCAAGGAGTATCTTACAGATGGTTAGTGACCTGAGTTAGTTTTTCTTAAGGGTTAAATGCAAATAACAAGGCAAAATTACCATAGACGACACAAGATGGTATGTGATTGTTTACCATGTGAGCAGTCCACACAGGAGAGGAGACCACAGAGCTCTACATGCTCACTGTAACCTCAGCCCTCATCAAGACAGAGTCCTCAAGTTCAACACGAAGGATGCCACCGTAGTGATTACCTTGTTATCCTTACCATACTCATGGGCCAGAGCCCAGGATTCTAGCCCAAAGCAGTCTCACGTGAATAGGACATGAAGGAGGCCAATGGTTGGAGATGGCCTGGCACGACCCTGACTGATGTGTGCGTGCGGAAGAGGTTCTGTATTAGATGGTGACAAACCAACACCATCAGAGCCTCCTCCCCAGGAAATGCAAATGTGCTCAGAGGAGCTGAGTCCCTGGAGACCTGACTGTGCCCTGAAGGCCTAGTGTGTGCCCCAGTCTCAGTCCCAGAACTATGGATGGCAAGAGAATGGCCTCTGCGTCTGCACCTCCCCAGCTGTGTTTGGAAGCTCCTTGCCAGGGTGATCTGGTGTGTCTCTTCCTTACCGTTATAAAGAATCAAATGCTCAGCAAATATGGGCCATGGAGTCAATGAAGAGTGCTAGGGGTTAAACTGTGTCCTTCCCAAATTCATATGCTGAAGTCCTAATCCTTGCTACCTTGGAATGTGACCTTATTTGAAAATAGGGTCATTGCCAAGGTAATTAGTTAATATGAGGTATACTAGAGTAGGGTGAGCCCTTGATCCAATATGACTGGTGTCCTTATAAAACGAGAGAAATTTGGGCATAGGGAGAATGTCATATGAACATGAAGACGAGCCAAGGACAGAGGCCTGGAGCAGACCCTTCGCTCACAGCCCTCAAAAGGAACCGGCCCTTCCGACGCCTGGACTTCAGACTTCTGGCCTACAGTACCGTGAGACAATAAAAACCTGCTTTTAAGCCAGTCGGTTTGTGTGATTTGTTATGGCAGCCCTAGGAAACTAGGGCAAAATCACCAAACCCTACAATGCCCTGAAGTCTTGGCAGAGCAGGTGGGATTCGGGCAGGGTTGGGCGTGGCAGCCAAGGAGCTGCTGAGACAGAAGCAGAGAGCAGGCTGCAGGGGAATCTACTGCTCATTGCAGAGAAGGAAACTTCCTGTGCCAGAGAGAGCAGTCGGGCTTTCCAGCGCTTCCTGAGCTCTGTGTTCTAAGCTGCCCCAATCTAGTCGAAGCTAGCCCACATGTGTTTTCAAATGTACTCTCTGCAGCCTGGAAATAACTCAACTGCGGGCTGTTCGTATTGATAAATTCATTCTATTATTAGGCAGCATCTTCTTATATTTAGATTAACAACCACGTAATGATCACCTTTGCTGATTTAGTTGGTGTCATTTTAAGAAATTATGGTTTAGATCCATCTTCTCTCTCTCCCCTGTCCCTCTGCCCTCCCTGAATTATTCCTGAAGAAGAAACCAATTAATAGTAACTTGACTGCTGTAATGCAGCCTGCTCTACAATGTAGCAATGCCTAATGGAGTTTTAATTTCCCCATGGTGAGTCAATATTTGCTTTAAGAAAGAAAAATGTCACCATAAACCACTGCCCCAAATGAATTTGGTAGCACAGAGGGTGAAAGAGTCTTGTTTTTTAGGCAAACAGTGATGGAAAGTGGATATGTGGGTGGGGGCCGAAGGTGTCACTCTTCATGAATAGGGTTGCTTAAGGTTTTGCTGTTGCTTCAGACAATGATAGGTATTAAATATTTTGCTTTGCAAATGCGGATGACTGTCAGAAACTCACCCACAGTTTAAAGGGTCTGAAACACAGTCATTATAATATAGAAGAGGAACAATTTATTCCAGCCTTTTAATAACTTGTGGGAGGTAGGGAGGGGATATAATGTTAGGCATCCCTGTTTGAAGACATTACGTTTCTTTCTTATTTCCCCCAGCCAGGATCGCACGTGGAAACCAAACCCTACTTTTTAAGAAATGTATTAGACTTTTCAGGATCATGCAAGGAAATAAAGTTCTGCATTCCTCTCTCTCATAAGTCTGTCCACAGATGATATTGCTCATTCTGTTGAAAGATAGTTTTCATTTCCTAACTCAAAATTGGTATGAAAAATTTGCCTTGCCAAATGAACATTGTATACTGAACTTGTCAAATCCTTTCTCCTGACACAAATAAAAGATAACATTGGGTGGCAGCATGTAAAACAGCTCTGACAAGATAGCAAAGTGAAACAAAGAAATATACATATTTTGATTCTTTCTGTTTTAGAAGCTCCGGTTGGGGGGAGGGGACCCCCCTGCAGAATGACTGGCCAGCTCGTGAATGCTTCAGGAAACGATTGAACAAGTCACTTTCATGTAGATTTTCAATGGTATAATGACCCCGTTTCCAATTAGCCAAAACATGACAAAATCTCAACTTTTCTAGCAGCAAAAGCTGCCAGAGAGAAGACTGCCTGAGTGGCAAGGCTCTTTATTCAAAAGTTTACGGGAGCACCCTATGGCTTTAATTACTAGTTCTAACACAGTGGGAAAGTATCCCGTGTGTGTTTAAAAATAAATAAGGTAAATGATCACCCTTTCATTAGATCTGTACTCGTATCATGTAAGCGACTATTTTTTTTTCCTATTAAAATTGTTGATTGAAGGACGTTAGCTGTTTATCATCTCAAAATTACTTTTCTGCTCTCTTAGGGGCTGCCGCCTTTAAAAATCACACTCAGCGCCTAGTTAGGAACAAGAAGACTCCTAAAACTGCAATTTCGGGGGCAGGGGGGAAACACAAGCAAGAAACCCAGATTGCACCTTCACATCCCCAAAGGCATCACGCTTCTTTGTTCTGCTAAGAAAAATTAACCTCAATCTTGTCTCTGGGTCCCTAGATTGATTATCATAGTCATTTAAATACTGTAATCTCATTTTCAGCATGGGGATGGGGGAGTGCATTGAGAGAGGGGATTGGGGAGTGAGTCTGGAGAGAGAGCAAAGGGGGGAAAGGAGAAAACAGAATAAATTATCTGACAAAGGGAATCGGGCCTTTCTGCTCACAGAGCCTATTTCGGATCCTTCCACTTGATTGGAAAAGTTGATGAAGTTTAAATGAAGCAGAATTAGAACCTCAGGCCGCTGGGTATTGACGGGGGCTGTGCGAGAATGTGCAATTCAATAGCCCTGGTTTCGGCAGAAAACAAGGGAAAGGCCTAAATGGTATAATCTTCAATCGAATCTAACATCCACATTGACAAGGCAGGGTAATGAGTTAGGCCAGATCAGGCCTGTTGGTTAAAGAAATTAATCCCTCCCGCCGCCCTGAGATGGGCTTTGATGCCTATTGTGTGGGCCCCAGGCCCAGTCTATCTAAATGCTAACTAACCGCGAGGGTGAGGGGACTGTGCTTTTCATTGCTGGAGCTAATCTGATAACAATTTGCTCTCCCTGATTAGGGAGGTGGGGAGAAGAAGGGAGCAATGGGCGTGAGAGGGGGAGGGACACTTCCCTTTGAAAGAGGGAGGCCATCCTGGTCAGTCCTGGTGGGGGTTTCGCCCCCAGCCGTCCCGTCCAGGCTCTCTGGCCAGGAGACACAAGAGTTTCAAATAACCTAAAATCCAGGCTTCTGTGGGAAACCAAGAATCCATGCTCCTTTTTCTTTATGCCATGTCGCTTCTTAAAACTTTAAGTTTTGACACCAAAAGTGCAGACTCCTTCAGCGGTCCCAGCCTAACCCCAGCATCCCTTTCCCAAGCGACCTCCCTCGGCCACCTCTTCACATCCCGTTCCCTCCAGACTTCCCTCCAAACGTCCCTAAACTGGGGCATCCAGTTTCTTCCTCACCTGGCCATGTTCTACCTCTACAATGACCTTCCCCCTGCTCTCAGCCTTCCAGCAACTCCACCAGGCTTCTCCAGGCCACACCAGGCCACGGGCCGCTCCCTCTTCCTGACTCTTTTCACGGTCATGTGTTTCTGGGCCACACCCTTGCCCTGTTGGTTTCAGCATTGTGCGGTCAAGTGTGTGTGTCATGTGTGTGCATGTGCGTCATGTGGCTCATCTGCCCAACTAAGCTCCTTTGAGAACAGAAAGTACATGCCAGGATGAAGTTGACCTTTTAGACAGAGATGTAGATTCTTCTCTCCCATCAGGACAAAGGAGTCTCCCGGGGTGACGGGCAGTGTGACACAACACGTAATGGACATGACAAGCTGCAGACTCACTCAAGCCACAGTTCAAGCCCCAAGCCTCCATGGGACCTTGGGCATGTTACTGCGTCTTTCCGGGCTCAAAATAAGGAGCTTGGAGAGATAATGTATGCAAAAGACGTGGCATCTGGGAGGTACTTAGCAAATGGTGGCCATTGATGTCACCATGTTCTTTGGATTTGCATGGTGGTTATGACTTCGGGCTTTGGAGTTGCAGACTTGGCTCAAAGCCTGGCCCCTCCACGTAGCAGCTGGATGACTGTGGGCAACCTGTGTAGCCTCTATAAGCCTCAGTTTCCCCATCTGTAAAACAGTCATACTATCTCTTAGGACTGTTGCAGAGATTTGTCATGCATAAGAAGGGCCAGCACAGTGCCTGGCACAAAGTGGGTGCATTTCACGGAGGGCAGCTGCTGTCAGCTGGCACCGTGGGGGTGTCAGCTGGTCAAATGGGTCTACAGCCAGGAGCTTCCTGGAAACCCAGACTCTAGGCTCAGCTCCTTCTCACACTCCCACTTCTGGAGAAGTCAGGCCCGTGAGCATCCTTCCAGGTGATCCTGGGAGATCCCGCACAGGAAGCAAGCGGCTGCCTGAGAAAAGACAGAGCTTTCAGAAAAGTCAGACAGTCGCTTTCCTTTTAGAACGGGAGTTTTTAGAAGACTTGCTTAAACCTCTGAATTTATGCCCACTGGGTGCCTACAGAGAGAGCAAAATCTTCAGTGACAGTTTATACAGGTTTTGGAGGCAGCCGCGAAGCCCAGCACTCAGCCCTAAGGGACCCCTCGGAATCACTCTAGCAGGTTCCTCAAACGAGTTGGTGGAAACACTGAGTGTGACAGACTTAGGCTTGTTTAACTTGCAAAAAGTAAACAAATCGCAGTGGCTAACCCTGAGCCATCACAGCCGCGCACATCCCGCCGCCGTCAGTGCTCCAAACATCCAGCCTGGTAGGGGACCAGGATGCAATTAACACATCTGTTCCAGCAATCAAACTGCAGCATCCTGCAGTCGGGCGGGCGTGGGCCCCTCTGTGGTCGCCCTCCATATGGGGAGGGAGGTGTGGTCACTGTAGACCCACTGTTGACTTCTGGACTTGTCTCTGTTCCCTGCCTCGTTTATTCCCTGTTCTCTGCCTCATTTATTCCTCTGCTTTGGCCCCTGCAGGTCTTTCTGGCCTTGGACTTCCTGCCCAACCTCCCCCAGTACTTCACTACAGCCACCTTGGCCTCTTTCTTAAAAGCTCCAGATTCCGGGGTCGGCCGGTGGCACACTGCTACAGTGCGCCGCTTGGGAGCATGGCGGCGCTCCCGCCGAGGGTTCGGATCCCACATACAGACCGGTTCCCGCGAGGTGTGGGCGCGGCACCGAGGTTTGCGATCCCGTTGCCGGTCCCGGTCCGGTACGGGTGCGACACTGAGGGTTGCGATCCGTTGCCGGACACGAAAAAAGACAAAAAGGAAAAAAAAAAAAAGCTCCAGATTCCTCCTTGCCTTGAGTCTTCTCACAAAACCCCTTATTTGGACTGGAACAGTCTCCTCTCACCACCCATTCAGACACAGACACAGACACAGACACAGACTCTCTCTCTCTCTCTCTCTCTCTCTCTCTCTCTCTCTCTCTCTCTCTCTGCTCCCAGTGCCTCTTAACTGACTGATACACTTACCTTGGAAGATTGGGCTAAAATCTCGCATCCTCCTGGCAGGGCTTCCCTAGCCTCCTGGTTGTGTGCCTCTGAGCACCCTGGATGCCTTCACAGTGTTTACCTCTAAGTGAGGAACACTTGGCTTATTGGCTGTCTTCTCCAGGGCCCTGTAAGCTGCCTGCTGGCAGGGACTAAGTCTGTCTTGTCCACCGAGGTACTTCCAAGGCCCAGCACGCAGCCCATCACAGAACAGCCCCTCAATAAACGTTTTGCAAATGGTCAAATGAGCAAATGAAGGATGGGCTCAGAGTGGCTCCCAGGGGAGAAGTCACTCAGGTGTGCAGGGATCAAGGCTTAGAGACATTAGGGATGTCTCCAAGGCTTCAGAGCCAGTGGGAGTTGTGCAGTAGACTGTGAGCCCGTCACTGTGCCCTAGGGGCTGGCATGCCTGGTCCCGGGGAACTGTGCAATGCAGAATGAATGAATAAACAAAAGAAATGCAGCCTGGAGAAGACAGAGGACTCTCAAGTCTAGTGACCAGTGCATTCCCTATTACCCACCCCACTAAACACGCTATCTCTTTTCCTGGAAAGCTTTTTCTTCCCAGTTGAAAGTTGACTTACAAACCCTAACCCTCACCCTACCCTAGCCAAAAGATTAAAAAAAAAAGTTGATTTACCCTAAAACTAATGAAGCCTTAGCTTCAGGGTCACTCATTAGCACAGGGCCCCTTCCAAGACCTTGGGCTTAATTTCCAAAATTACTTATAATTTCCTATCTGTTTCTTAAAGAGGGATCCCAAAATTGCATAAGCTTCAGGCCCTACAAAACCTGGACCTATCTACAGCCATACCACCCTGAACACACCTGAATTTATCTCTTTTTGGAAGCTAAGCTGGTTAGTACTCAGATGGGAGACCATCTAGGGAATACTACGTGCCATCAGCTTTTAAAATAAATGAATAAAAATTTTAAAATAAAATTAAAATAAAACTGGATACACACCCACCCCCACCTCTCCAGCTCCCCCCACACACTTACTAGTCTTTATGTCAAGACTCAGCGCGAGCCATCTAGCCCACGAGAGCTTCCCTCACCTCCCCCAATCCAAGCAGAGTCACCCTGAGTGCTGGCATGGATCCCACCCAGACAGCTGTCACCACACCTGCACCATTCAGTGTTGATTTTTACCTGTTTCTGCCTGCTGGACTGTAAGCTCTTTGAGGGCAAAGCCTATGCCCAGGTTGGTTTACCCCCATATCTTTGGTGCCCAGCACCATGACTGGTACACACACATACTCAAAAAGTGTCTGTTAATCAAAGCAGTGGGTGAACAAATTCATCTACTACTTTCTTCGTAGTGCTCACAGAATCAGAGTTGTTCTGTCCACTTTTTCTGAAAGCACCTTGTACATGTCAGACCCTGCACAGGTGCTCCCCTCACCTCCTGCCCACCGACTGGAATCCAACCCATCCTACGCCCCAGCTCAGCTCCACGAGCTCTGCCCAGAATGCCCCAACACTGACCACAACTCCCAAATATGGCACTTCTGGCCTCTCAATGCCTCTCCTTCCACCTTTAATAACTTGTATGTGCAAAGTCTGGTTCACCCCTGACCAGACCATCAACTACTTGGAAAGGAATTCTTAAACCTCTTGTGTTTCCACCAGTACCTTGCACACTATACTCTTCAATACATACTTGCTCATTGACTGATGAGTTCATTAGCAGTCTCAAATGCATACCTTAAAAAAAAAAAAAAGGCAACTTCTCTGTTCTTAAAGAACTCCTGGGAAGCAAAGGGAAACTATGAATGCAGTTCTACGTAACGGGAACGTTATGATGGCATTTCAATGTGGCAATATGGCCAAATTCACTATTGTCCGGGAAAACTGACTAACAGAGCTGCCAGCAAATGTTCTAATTCCCTCAACAGAAATGCTATGGCTGAACGCTCACCTCTCTCAATGTCTCTTTGGGAGCCCCATCTTGGTGGGAGGCTGTGGCATCTGAGC
The DNA here is from genome assembly GCF_000696425.1 of Galeopterus variegatus. Taxonomy (NCBI): domain Eukaryota; kingdom Metazoa; phylum Chordata; class Mammalia; order Dermoptera; family Cynocephalidae; genus Galeopterus; species Galeopterus variegatus. The sequence goes on along the minus strand of NW_007726287.1, from coordinate 245,604 downwards.
TTTGGCTAACTGGGGCTTTTCCTCTAAGGCAGTGATGCAGGTTGGAGGCTGTGCTTGCTAGTGGTTACAAATGGCCAGCCACCTGGCAGTGAGTGCTGTGGCCTTTTCCTAATGCTGTACGTTGAAATCAAAGAGCTTCTGAGTCTCAACTTTCATCCTTCTGGACAAACACAAAACATTTTGATTCACACAAAGAAATTTATCTTGTATGCTTCTGAGTTCATTGGTCTCCCTAATATGTATTGTTTAGTTCATATAAAAGATCAAAAATCCCTCTTTTTGGCTCATTATGTGTTTTCTAACAATCCTTTTGGTGGGCGAGTCTACCTCCTGTGTGCTACTTGTGTTGACCTTTGTGCTCACTGACCCGTGCCTGTCAGTTTCTTGACCAAACCCTAATGTGCCTTTAAATTACTGGGTGGAAAAGTACAGCTGTTTTCTTTATAAAGCACATTTATTTGCTTCCCTGAAATGCTGTATTTAGTGCCATGATGTGAGCATAAGTTCTGCCATGGGGCTCTGGCCCACTGTGAGTTTAATTTCTGGTGTACCAAATCAATTCTGTTTTAAATCTTAGATTAGTTCATGCTGAGGAAAACCAAACCAAACCAAACAAAACAAAACCCTTGGAAGTTGGGCACCAGGGAAACAAAGCGTGTGTATCGGTCAGTGATTACTCAACAAACCAGCCCCTATGCTAATTACTTTATCTAATGAATTATTGAGCCACCCCGTATGGATTGCTGGAAATGCTGTTTTTTTAAACTACAACGTGGGTGAGCCTAGAGATAGACCAGCTGCAGACGAAAGCAAACTTATGTAAGCTACACCGCTAAGGGAAAGGAAATGGATTTAAAAGGAGGAATTTAAAACAGCCATGAAATATGCAGGCGGGGGAGGGAAACAGAGCTAACGATGGACAGAGGAGCAATGAAAACCAAGCTGTCTCATTCGTACAGTCTCTGTGTTAGGTTTTCAGGAGAGCAGGGACCAGGGTGAACTAATAATAAATTCCCCGTGTGTTTATGTCTTCTAGCTCAGAAGTTCTTGGCCTCAGCACTACTGACATTTGGGGCCAGATGATTCCTTGTTGCGTTGTGGGGGCTGCTGTCCTGTGCATTGCAGGGTGTTGAGCGGCATCCTGGGCCTCTGCCCACCAGATGCCAGTAGCACCCCATCCCCAGCTGCAATAACCAAAAGTGTCACCGGACATGTCCAAATGTTCCCCAGGGAGCAGAACTGCCCCCCTCAATTAAAAACCACTGGATTAATTTCAGAATGTCATAATCTCTTCCATAATATAATATCTCACTTAAATCAGACTTCATTACAACCTTGAGAGGCAAGGTAGGACTCAGTACCCATACTCTACAAGGCAGGACACTCAGGTTCCTAATCAAGGCACTTGCCCAAGATCCCTCAAGGGTAGGCACGGCCCAAACACAGTTTCACCCTTAACCGGGGCTCCCCCATCTGCTCCAGGGTGCATGGTCTCAGGAAACATGGGATGGGGTGGGTGACAATATTTTTCAAGGAGAGAACAAAGGGGGAGTGGGGAAGTGAGGACATAGGTAGATTAGTGTCATTAGAAATTTATTCATAAGCTTGGACTTAAGTCATTTACTTAAGTCAATTGGTAAAGACAATAAGGTTGCTTTGAGGAACATAAATATCTGGAATCAGGATAATGGAAAATAACAAAAGTGCTTATTTATTGAGTGCCCTCTTGGGCCTTCCTGGGCCAGGTGATACCTGGGTCATCTCACTGAATCCTCAAAACTCTCCTGCATCCAGGTGCTCACAATTACCATCCTATTTTAAAGTGGGGGAAACTGAGGCTCAAAGGGTAAGTAACCTCATTGGTGGCTCAGCAAGTAAGTGGGTGAGACAGAACTCACTCTTGGATCTGCCTGGCTCCAAAGCTGACATCTATACCACTATGCTGGCCTTTCTCTCCAGTGAGGTAGATACAGTCTTATATCTGCCAGGGCCACCAACTTGTTTCTATACTTTCTGTGGTTGCATAAAAACAAAAGCTGCAGGGCCGGCCCGGTGGCGCACTGGATAGTGCGCCACTTGGGAAGCGCGGCGGCACTCCCGCCCGAGGGTTCGGATCCCACATGCGGACCGGTTCCCGCTCACTGGCTGAGCGAGGCGCGGGAGCAACACCGAGGGTTGCGATCCCGTTGCCGGTCCCGGTCCGGTGCGGGGGCAACACTGAGGGTTGCGATCCGTTGCTGGACACGGAAAAAGTCAAAAGACAAAAAAAAAAAAAAGCTGCAGTTTGACATAATTGTAACAGTCCTCATTTCACTGATTCAGGAACTGGGCTGAGGTTTAACAGAGCCCAGTTCTCAGTGACCATGGCAAAGTGCTCCACATCCTGTCCTACACAAATGGATCTGCCCAGCCTGGAAGCCCTATGCTTGGTTACGATCTTTGCTCTGTGTGACACATTTACAAGCATTTCAAGCACAAACACAGAACTAATGCCACAAAACTAGTCAGCCCAAAGCATAGCTAACATATTGGTGGTCTCCAGTGTTAGTATCTCATATAGAAGACATTTTATTGTGTTTACTTTTTATTAAACTTTTAAATAAAGATGAATTCTCTTAAAAAGCTGTTTGAATCAGTCATTTGGTGAGACTTCCAATACTTCTGAAGACCATAGAACAGTTTGAAAACCACTGCAACAGAAAATAGGGTTTTGAAATGTCTGCAGGGCCAGTTGTAAATCAAGAAAACTTTGCCTCTCAAATAAGGAAAAATCAGCCTGAATTAAACAATGAACAACACTTGAGCCTGGAACACTCTGGAAGGTGCTGGAAGGGACCGCTGACTTGTTCACCTCAGCCTCAGGATTCTTCCTGGGAAACGGCCTTCTCAGCACACCTCCACGGTATTCTGAGAGCCACATAATCAGAAATTGGCTGAGTTCAATAGGAGAAACCAAATTCCGAGGTCTTGTCTCCATCAGCGCTTCAAAGCCAAAGCACCCCATTTTTCAGAGGGACAGAGAAAGTGGCTCCTCTGTCAGTGGCCACCCTTGGGACGGTGGTGAAAAGTTGCAGAGGGAGCAGCCCAGCTTTCTGAAATGACCACAAGGCCGGGCAAGGGGATTATCTCACTGCTTCAGCCCGTTCCCCGGAGGATGTGACTAGGTGCCAGGATGGGGAGGCTTTGATTTTAAAAGAAAAGAACAGAGAGAGAGAGAGAGAGTTGCAGGGCTACATAAACGCATGGCACTCCTTAGAAAAATGAAACCTACCCACGGGCCAGCCAAGACTGGGCCATTAAAATGAGCAGCTTGCTTTTTTTTTTTTTTTTCCTTTTTGTCTTTTTTCATGTCCGGCAACGGATCGCAACCCTCAGTGTCGCGCCCGTACCGGACCGGGACCGGCAACGAGATCGCAACCCTCGGTGTTGCATCCGCACCTCGCTCAGCCAGTGAGCGGCCGGTCTGTATGTGGGATCCGAACCCTTGGCGGGAGCGCCGCCACACTCCCAAGCGGCGCACTATAGCAGTGCGCCACCGGGCCGGCCCAAGCAGCTTGCTTTTTAATTTATTTCCTAATGTTTTATTTTCTCCCATTATGTTGTAATCGAATGTAAAAGGTTTTGAGCAATCAGAGGCATATTCTCAACAGATAATGCTCATGTGACATTTTCATTTATTTTTTAAATTTTTTGATTTATCAATATCCAGCGTGTCCTTTTCGTGTCCCTTTACCAATTCCTCCATCCCCCCTGTCCTTTCCCCCCTCCCCTCCATCAACATCATATCTGTTCACTTATCTTAACAAGCTCATGTAACATTTTCGCATTGTGTGCAGACATAACAAAAATACCAGCCCGAGCTGGGACATTTGTACAACGGTGTTTCGTCTGCCTGCCTTCTTTGAGTCTGTCTCTATCTATGCATTTATGTTCACTGGCATCAATATTTATTGGAGATGTTAAGCTATTAGTGGGCATGGTGTGGTTGCCTAATTTTGTAGCGCATCCAGTTTGAACACACTGGTTCTAAATAAATGCTTCCTCGTGATGATCATGATAATGATCCCAGCAGTGGTGCTGAGTCTCGTAAGCTAGAACTTGAGTTGAGGTAAAAATCTGCAAACATTTAGGATCTAAGGAGGGCAGAATCGTTCAGCCTCAGAGCGCCGGTTTTTTTCCCATCTCCCCACCCCTGATCTGAATCTGCTTTTTGCCCTTCAAGGTCCAATTCCAGGTCTGTTCCTTTGTAAAGCCTCCCAAGTCTTGCCCAAGGCTCCCTCTTCCCAAATCTGAACCTTCTGGTCAGTGCAGCTCACATGAAAACGTACAGGGCATAACCCATGACATTGTCAGTCTTATTATATGTGTGTGTGTATAACAATAAGAGCTAACATTTCCTGAAGAGCTTTCTTTAAGGTAGGTGCTGTGCTAAGTAATATGCATACATACTGCATCTTCCCAGCTAAACACTAAATAGTTAACTCCTTGTGGGCAAGGGCTGAGTTCTAAACTTGTTTCTATGGCCCCAGAGAGCTTAGGATGGTGCTGAGCTCTTAGTCAGCATCCAATAAATATTTCTTGGCTGTCGACCAGTCCTGAGAAATCAGTAGAGCTTACTTTGGAAGGAACATACGGTGAAATGATATTGGAATCAGATTCATTTGTGAGCATTTCTTGATGCCCTCCTATACAGGATGTAACCAATCTGGGATGTCATTAATTTATTAATCGTGTGTTGTGGCCAAAAAGCATGGGGCTGGGAGTCAGGAGACCTAGGTTTCCTCCCACCTCTGCCACCAGGTCAGGGTAGCACTTTGGGTGAGTCTCTTCCCCTTGCTGGGTCTTAATATCCTCCAAAAAGGAGTTGGACTAGATATCTGTATGCTTCCTTCTAGCCCCAAATGCTGTGATTCTATGACTCTATTTTACAAACGTATGCACTGCTTGTTTGTGACATAATCCCCCACAGAAAAACAAAGTCAGTAATAAATTATGAAAAAATCGGGTGCCATGATCATTTGCACTTTGTAAGGGTGCTCAGTTCCATAAATTCCACCCCTGCACATAGGCTGCCTCTCCGGGGTGACAGAAGATTCAAGGCTGTCAGTGGAGCAAACCAAGCAGTCTCTCCCTGTAATTGTATTGACAGGATATCAGCTGAGTTCCGATGGCAGGAAGGGTGCACCCCTGACAGGTTTTGTGAAGGAGCCTTGAAGGCTACTGTAGCAGGATTCTATGTTGAGTCACACAGAATTCTGGGGAAATGAGAATCAAGCAGAGAGAAGCTGGGTTCTTTCTCTATTTAATTTTATTCTTCCCAGTGAGTCACATTTGAAGGAAAACTGGCTAACTGCGCATCACTTTATACAACAGAGCAGAAGCCCTTTCTAATGGAAAATATTCACATCTTTTTGTGGCCACATAAAACACCAGCTTGATTCAATCAGCCCCATTAAATAACCAGTTGGCCTGGTTTTAAACGAGGCAAATAGTTGTTGAGCACTTGTAGATAAAACACCTGCTTGGATGTCTGAGTTTTTCACTCTTCACTTGGTTACTGTGGCATTTTGCAGACATGTTCTTGAATAACTGATGTGTATACATCCTGGTAGATTCCATGGGTGTGAAATACCAGTATTGGGTTTGTTCAGTGTCTGCATTTTAAATAGAAAAAAATGCTCATCCTGTCCACCGGAGAAAACAATCTGAGCAATAAGCCACCAATATGGTAGAATAAATGACTATTTCTGCGGTGCTGTATTCTTCCAATATAGATGCACACTTCAGGTTCAGACTTAGTCAAAACCGAAATATACAAAATATACTGATCACCCTCCTAAAGATACCCGAAGCAGAGGGCACGCCCAACCTCTGCCACACACAATGAGGAGGCACACACTGACACAGAGATCGGGAAATCTGGGCTGGTGAAACTGATATGCCACAATGAAGAAATCTATAAGCCAAGTTCAATGGAAATTTCAGTAACATATTTTTAAAAAATACTGTTTAAAGTCTCCATAATCTTAAATACTTTCAATTTTCTCCTTTTCTCTTTTTTAATTTTTTTTATTATTTTTTTATTGGTTATGAATATTCATGATCTCCTTTTCTTTAAAGCCAAAAACTCCACAGTTTTTTCATAATTTAAATTTTCATTAAAATATAGGAAGCTGTTTGGAACGATAAAAATAATGCTGGGTTGGGAGTCATTGAATGTAGCTTCTAATCCAAACTCTGCCAAAACCTTGGGCAAAACACCCAGCCGAGATGGCCTTAGCATACTGGTTTGTAAAGAGGGATCTGGAAAAGGTAACAGTCAAGGGTCCCTTCAGCGCTCAATTTCTCTGCCAACTTTTCTTTAGGTCAGGTTTTGATAAAGTCTTATAGGAGGTAATAACTGAAATGTGGACTTAATCTTAACTGCTACAGAAAGTACATATGGCCCTTCAGGAACCCAGGAAGGAAAGTCAGAGGAAAAGGCTGCCCCTGGCTGCCCCTCGCAGGAGAGAACCCCAGGCTCAATCCCCAGAGACCACTGGATGAAGAAAGACCCTGATGTTCACCAGGGGTCAGGGCAGTCCTGCTCTGCGTCCCATGCCCTGAGTAGAGAACCAGTCGTGGGTCAGTTATCTCCTGTACACTTTCCAACCTTAAGCTCGGGTTCAGGAATCTGGGATTGAATTCATTCTGGAAGCAGTTCAGCTAGTGCCATCCAGAGGCCAAATGTTGTCTTTCTTAATACAGGCAGGGGAGGAAAAAAAGCAAAAGGAAAAAAGAAAAATCGGGGAAATTTTACATATATGTGCACATATATTATATTTTACGCATATGAGGCTATATTGTACATATGTATACATACATGTACATATGATATATGTAAAACTTACATATACATGTATATATAATATGTATTTGTCTATATACGTGTATGTGTATACATATCTACATCTCTCGCTTGGGGTGGGCATCGCACACTAATTCACTATGGAGAATAACTCCATAATGCCCTTCATTTTATATTTAAGTAGGAAGGAGCTGGCCCACTAGTAACTACTTGAGTCAAAGCAGTAACCTACCACTAGAGCAGCTGGTCAAAGGCTGTGGACTTGATTCTCTCCTTGATCCCAGAATGGTGAACCCCAACTGTCCCATCTGTCCACTGAGAGTGGCCCTTCTCACCTAGAAGTAAGTGAAGGACCTTGTTCCACTTTGGGGGGGCCCTAAGAAAGGGGTGTATTAGATGGCAGGGTGCCCAGTGGGAAAGGCCCACTTCCCCCAGATGCAGCAACAGCAGGAGAGAGTCAGTGTTTCCCCGGGAGCCAATTAACTCAGCTAATTCTAGCACAGTGTTGAGAAAGCCCAGGTTACCTTTACCAAACAAGGACAACAACAAAAACCTCGGGGCTCCAATCAGGCCTGGCAGTCAAATAAATAAATTGCTGAATCCATGGTTACCACCTGCGCCTTCCACCGCCCGCACCTGGGAAACAGCGCATTTTTAAGGGCACACTGCCCTCCAGTGGTGCAAGGTACACTTGCTCCATGGCCAGCTCCGGAACCACCGAACCTCAAACCGACTTTTCCTGGGGCAGCAGAAGTGAGAGGGCGTGGGCTGTAAAAGGGAAGGTGTCTGGCGAGAAGCCGCAGCTCCCTCGCTCGTGCCTGCGGGGCCTCCTAGGCCGGAGATGCGCACGTTTTTCTCTTAGGATTGTGATTCTGGATAAGTAATAAGACTGTGATTGGGCGGAAATTAATTTGTGAAATGATGCTTCCAAGGTTGGCAGGAGCACTTGCTGCATGGAATTAGCTCGGGCGCGTGGGGAAAGGGTAGAGGCGGCCTTGGTCCTGGGAGGGCTGGCAGGTGGCGAGCGAGGACACAGGCGGCTCCTGGGGAAGCCACAGCAGCCAACGTTGCAGGCTCATTGCCTGTCAGGCGCCGTGCCAGGGTCCCGCAGGGATTTACCCTGTTCAGCCTCCCTTTAATGGGTGCCATTGTCATCCCACTCGGAGGATGAGGAAGCTGAGGTTCAGAGAGGCGACGTGACCTGCCCGTGACCGCACGGGGGTCCGGGCCTGTCTGGACCACAGCTGGAGCTCCCAACGCTGCGCTCGGACCCGGCCCCCCAGCGTGGGTGCCCGGGGAGCCGGCGAGCGCGCAAGGGTGGCGGGCGGGTGGGCGGCTCACCTTGACGATGAGCGGGTTCTGGAACATGGAGTCCCGCAAGACCCCCAGCCTGTCGTTCTCCATGCCGGGCCGGATGTCGGCCACGGTCAGGGCGGTACAGCGGGGGTGCCCGGGGAGCCGGCGAGCGCGCAAGGGTGGCGGGCGGGTGGGCGGCTCACCTTGACGATGAGCGGGTTCTGGAACATGGAGTCCCGCAAGACCCCCAGCCTGTCGTTCTCCATGCCGGGCCGGATGTCGGCCACGGTCAGGGGCCGCCGAGGGGGCGGGCAGATCTGGCTGACCGTGCGGCGCCCCGGCGGCTGCTGCTTCCATCGCGTGAGGTCCTGGCCGGGGCTCCTGACCTCGGGCATCCTGGGGGTCGCTGGGGAGTCGGCCCGCGGGCTGGACCCGGCTCGCTTCCGCACGCCCCGGCCGGCAAGGAGCTCGGAGGCACCCACCGCGCGCCCCGGGCCGCACCACCGGGACCCTGGGGAGGGGGACGGATGCCGGCTCCGCTCTGGAGCGGGGCGCGCCCACCTCGAGACGGCCCCTCGTTCCAAGGAGACGTAAACCCTTGTATAAGTCCCTCGGGCTCCGCAGAGGGTCTTCTGGGCCCCGCGCTTCCGACTGGGAGAGGAAAGAAAATCAAGACCACCCCTCGAGGAGGAATGGAATGGCCCGTCTCCTTGGCGACGGGACGCCAACAGCGCCCGGCTACTTCTGTCGTTTTCTTTTCGTGAAACTATTGGCGGCCACCAGTGTGCACCTGTTCAGAGCTCTCTTAAATCGACATAGGACAACCCAAGAATCACCACTGGGTTGTATTAAAAGTGACGGGGCTCTCGAGGGCCATTTACTCCTGACTTCCTAGTCACACCCTCCCCGCACCCAGCCCCACTCCATTCACCGCCTCTCCTGCTCCCTGCGCAGCACACAGACGCCAGAGATAAAGCGCGAAGTTGTTCACTACGAAGTAGAAATCCGCATTCCAGGCCTGAGGTGGCTGCTAATCCACTGGGTGATCCCGAGCTAGTTATCCTCTTGGGTTCTCAGTTTTTTTCTTCTGTGAAATGGGTGAGGAGGAAAGTCTACAGTTGGATTACATCAGTAGTACCCAACTTCGTGCGACAAAAACGGATAGAAATTGAAAAATACATATTCACAGGACCCACCCCAGACACACTGAATCAGAGTATCTTGAAATGGCATCTGGGACTCTGCATTTTAAAAAATCCCCTACCCCACCCCACCCCTCAAAACTTTTTATTTTGAAAAAAATGCAAACCTACAGAAAAGTTGAAAGAAGAGTACAAAGAAAACTCGTGTAGGCTTCATCTAGATTCACCAGTCCTTAGCACTTGCCATATTTGCTTTCTCTCTGTGTGTGAACGTATACACACACACACACAGAGCAGAATCATTTGAAAATATCTGCAAACAATATTATATTTGACCCTGCATACTTCATCATGTATCAAAGACATTCTCATGCATAACTACAATGTCATGTCCAAGGATTTTTTTTTTTTCCTTTTTGTCTTTTTTCGAGTCCGGCAACGGATCGCAACCCTCAGTGTCGCGCCCGTACCGGACCGGGACCGGCAACGGGATCGCAACCCTCGGTGTCGCACCCGAACCTCGCTCAGCCAGCAAGAAGGAACCGGTCTGTATGTGGGATCCGAACCCTTGGCGGGAGCGCCGCCGCGCTCCTAAGCGGTGCACTGTAGCAGTGCGTCACCGGGCCGGCCCCATGTCCAAGGATTTTAATGTGATACAACAGTAGTGTCTAATAAGCAGTCCATATGCAAAGTTGGGGAATCTGCATTTTTTTAAAAAAGCTTCCCAGGCAACTGGTATAGTGTTTTTGGAACCACTAGCCTGGATGAGCTCTGATCCCTTCTAGGTCCAGCCTTTTGTGGGTTCATTTATGCATCACTATCATCATCATTAAACACGCAAAAATCCTTTTACACAAACCTCTGGGCAAGTGGGTTCGCCACAGAATAAGTTGTACCTATGACAAACCTGAAGTTCAAGGCTTTACATATGAACAGTGGGCAACACCAATACCACATTTACAGAGCACACCAGAGTTCCAACTCCTCATTCAAGGCCTGAAGCAGCCCTTGTGTGGCAACGTGTGTGTGTGTGTGCTCATTGTTTCTACAGCCTGTTTCACCTCCAGACTTTCACAGAAGTATAGATTGTGCACTTTTTAATCAAAGCTGCTTAGCAGCACACACAGAGGGAGTCAGGATGAAGCAGTGAGGGGCAGCATAGTGGAGAAGTGGATAGAGCACAGCTTTCAATCCTGGCTGGGCCATGCAGGTCACCTTAGGTAAGTTACTTAAGGCCCGGCTTTCTCATCAACAAGGTGGGAATAGTACTATCTTATAAAGATACCTGCAATGGAGGATTGTTACAGGATTAAATGAGAAAATATGTTGTCTATATAATCACATTCACTACGCCAAAAGGCTAAAATGTGGGGTGGTATATATAACAGGCTCAACTTGATGGCCTGATTAAATCTTTACTTTTCATTATAAGCTAAGTTTCTTCAGCTCCCTTGAAATGGAAAAATTGAGATAAATCTCCAAGGCTCCCTATAGCTCTAACCTTTTGAGACTTCATCTAAGCTTAACGTGCATCAGACCTGCACTGACTAGCCCCGGCCTCCTTCTGTCTTCATGTCCCACCACTCTCCCCTTCATTCACTGTGCTCCAGCTGCCCTGGTCTTCCTTCAGTTCCTCCAGAAACCACGTTTAGGGCTTTTGCACTTGCTTCCAGCCAGGAACACTCTTCCACCTAGATTTTTGCTTGCCCTGTTCATTTAGAACTCAGCTCAAATGCCACTCCTCAAAGAGCCTTCTTTCCATCTAAAGTAGCATCCACTGTCCCCAGTCGCTCTCCATCACATTACCCTGTTTTATTTTCCTTACAGGATAATCCAAAATTATCTTGATTTGTGTATCTGTCTTCCCCAGGTTGTTCACTCTTGGACCATAGACGGAACTTAGCAAACACTTGTTGACTAAATTGAACGCATGCATGAGTTAGTAAAGAAAAGGAAGAATTCTGTCCTGTTTGCTTAGTTTTAGGAGCACCCTCTACCCCACCCCACCCCTAAACTCCCCGGGAGCAAAAAGGGCAGGCAACTACGCATGCGCCACGGTCGGGGCGTCAGCCCCGTTGCTATGACAGCATGACGGCAAGCGGGTAAGCGACGCACGATTACTTCCGCTTCCACGTAGCAGCACTTCCGGGGTGGAAGAGCGGTTGTGGCGGTTACCGAGGGTAGGTTGCAAGGGCTGTCATTAGATGTTTCGGTGTCTTGGACTCGGCACACAGGAGTCGGGCGGCGCGGGGTGGCGCCTTCCGGGAGGCCGCCTTTGGCCTGAGGCGTCCGGGTTGGGGTCGGCGCCGCAGTCTTCGCTGCTGCTCCAGACCCGAACTCGCTGAACCGAGGCTTGGGCCCGGGGGACTGAGAGGAGCCAGAGTCCGCCTCGGGTTAGCTCCTCCCAGCCCCGGAGCGCCCGCCCGAGAGCAGAGCAGGGTCTCTGCCGCACCTCGTAGGTGGTGAGGGGTCCGGGACCAGGCTGGGGCACGTACCCTGCGGGGCGGGAAGTGTGTGTTCAGACTACGTGGGGGAAATCCATATCCACTCGTTCGGTGCGTATGGAGCCCTGGGGAGCCATTTGAGGGCAAGACGGGCAAGATCCTAGCCCTTAAGGGGGGGTCTTGCATGTCACGACTGCAATAGGGGAGCAGCTGGGTGCTTGGGGAACACTGTATAACGGGGAGATGGGACCCAGTTAAGGACTTAAAGAGGCCCCTCTTGAGAAAGTGACTTTTATACTTGGATCAGTTAAAGGGCACAAAAGTAATGCGGAGCGAGCTGCTTTTGCAAAGTCCCTGAGAGAAAAAGGAACATAGTGTATTTTAGGAACTGGAAGAAGGCACGGTGTTGTCTGAAACCCAGAGAGAAATGAGAGGTGAAAAAGCAGGCATAGGCCAGATTAAGTCATGAAGAAATGAAGAGCTTTGTAGGTCTGTAAGGATCTTGACTTTGTCTTGAGAATAATGGAGGAACCATAAAAAGTTTTTAGCTGGGAGTACTATGAATTTAGAAGGTTGAGCTGAGCTCAAGAGACCAGAGGGAGCAGCTTAAGAGGAATTTACAAAAAGGAAAGAAAATGATGGAAAGTAAAAGAATATTTAAAGGAATTATCTGCTCTGTTCATTGTTATTAAGAGGTCCCAAAAGACGGGCCGGCCCGGTGGCCCACTGCTACAGTGCGCCGCTTAGGAGTGCGGCAGCGCTCCCGCCAAGGGTTCGGATCCCACATACAGACCTCCGCTCACTGGCTGAGCGAGGTGCGGACGCGACANAGTGCGCCGCTTAGGAGCGCGGCAGCGCTCCCGCCGAGGGTTCGGATCCCACATACAGACCTCCACTCACTGGCTGAGCGAGGTGCGGACGCGACACCGAGGGTTTCAATCCCGTTGCTGGTCCCGGTCCGGTACGGGCGCGACACTGAGGGTTGCGATCCGTTGCCGGTCACGAAAAAAGACAAAAAGGGAAAAAAAAAAAAAAAAAAAGAGAGGTCCCAAAAGACAGGCCTGAAAAGTGTCTATTGAATTTAGTGACTTGAGGGTCATAGGCACTCATGCTGGAGCAGTCTCAGTGGAGAGTGGAAGCTACAGGATGTTGGTTAGAAATAGAAGGTGAGGAGATGGAAAGAGTGGTTTCTCAAATGTTGCTGTGAAGGAGAAGAAGGAGAATAGCTGGATGGAACTTTAGGGTAGAAGACGGTTGCTTTTTTTTTTTCTTTCTTACCTTAGAAGAAACTAGAGACTGTTAGAGTGTTGCTAGAAGGGATCCAGTGCAGAAGGGAGAGGTGAAAGGTACAGAAAAGAGATGGGGTATGTGATGGATCACCATCTCTCTGAGAAAGCAGGAGGGGTTGGGATCCAGCACACATATGAAGGAAATGGCCTTTGACAGGAGAAGGGGTGCTTCCTTTGTTGGAGCAAGAGGGAGAGAGGATGGGGCAGATTCAGGCAAACATGTTAGATTTGAGGAGTAATATATTTCTTGTTTAGTGTGTGTGAGAGTGTGCAGTTGTGGGCAAATTCACCTACTGCAAGTGATAGAAGAATAGAAGTTAAAAGAACTTCTATTAGAAGTTCTAATATTCTTCTATTCTAATAGAATTAGAAGTTCATGGAAGTGAAGAAAGTTTGAAATAATTATTTCAAGAAGAGTAAAAGAGTGAATTGTCTAGAGCAATGCTGTCCAAACAATGCAAGCCACATATGTAATTTAAAATTTGCTAAGCACCACATTAAAAAGCTTTCAAAGGAACAGGTAGAATTAGGAATGTATTTTACTTAACCCAATATCCAAACTATTATTTCAACATTGAATCAGTATATAAAAATTATTAATGAGATAATCCAGGATAAAAGTATTTTCTGTAGAAAATGTACTTAGCATCAGGCTTGAAAAACCACTGCTACAGAGAGATTTCCAGGATCCATTGTTAAGTGAAAATAGCAAAAGCAGATCAGAATATATAGATGCTACCTTCTGTATAAGAAAAGAAAGGAAATAAGAATAGATTATTTTGATTTTCGAACCACATAAATGTTTTACTTAGTCAAAGATAAATAAAATCTAAAAAATTGAAACCCAGAAGCAATACAGAGCTAAAAAGGAGTAAGACATATTCGCAGTGTTATATTTTTAACCATCTTTTGTAAACTACATCTCTTATTACTGTATTTAAATTCCAAAATGCGTGTGCTCTTTATATGAGTATTAACATTAGAGCCTTATGAAAATTTATTCCAACATATTGCATAATTTTCATTCTTTGTTGGACCCTAACAAGACATGTCCAACCTCTTTCTCAAAGGACAGTCTTTGGGTTTGAGATCAGTGGGTACTTGATGCTCCCCCATGAAGTCCTCTCATGGAGCCTGCACTCTAATGTAGTCCTAAGACATGACTTCCAGAAGGTGGAAACACAGAGGGGAACAAAACAGACAAACAGCTTTCCTTCTTGAGATTTATGTTTTTAGCAGAGGAGACAGACATTAAATTATATAATTGTTTATTTTTTGAATATGGAAGTATATCCATTTGGGGAACGATCCAACCCAAGGGGTTAGGGAAGGCTCTCTGGAAGAAGTGATCTTCAAGCCAAGCTCTGAAGGATGACAAGAGGCAGGGAAGGTGGGGAGGCAGCAGAGAGAATTCCAGGGAGAGCCAAGGAAAGGATTGTGGCATGTTTGAGGAAACAAAACAAGGCACATGTGGCTGAAGTGCACAGTTGGAAAGGAGAGGTCAAAGATGAGGCTGTGAGGGGGACAGAGACCTTATGGTGCAGGGCACTGTTCTCTCTTGTACTCTGCGACCAGACAGAGTGCATTACAGTGAGCCTCATGTACATTTAGACTAATATAATATAAAATATATTATCATGACTCCAGGCTTGTTATTTGTCATACAATTTCATTTTGTTGTGATTTTTCCCCCTGAGGCTAATGTTTAAAATGCAAAAATAAACCATCATTGTCACATTTCCCTATAGGAATAAAATGGAAGGAGAATCGAACAGATTTGAAATCTACACTCCAGTTTTTGACAAGAAAAAGAAAAAGTATTCTGTACATAAGAAAGGACATCGAAAACGTTCCCATGAAAGTTTCACAGACTCCTCCCTGACAAGTGAACAGTCTCAAATAACAAAGAGTAAAAAGAAAAGAAAGGATTTCCAGCATCTCATTTCTTCTCCTTTGAAGAACTCAGAAATTTGTGATGAGACTGAAAAGGCTACTTCTACACCCAAAAAGAAGAAAAAGAGAAGAAAAAGTGTTTTGGGGGTAGACAAGGAAACAGCTGTTACATGTGTCCTTGTGGATAAAAAAAAGATTGAGAAAACACGAAAGAATTTTAGAAAGGATGTTGATGTCGTTTATGTTGATATGAGCAAGGCAGAAAAGTCAATAAAAGAGCCTGAAGCAGATGAATGGCATGCAGTTACTAAGTCATGTAAAAATGAGTCAGAAGAACTACATGATAAAGTTAGAGAGAAAAAGAACAAAAAACGTCGAAGGAAAGTTACATCCTGTGATGCCGTACAAGAAAGCTGTCCTGTGAGCATCACCCTGCCCCACCCAGAATCACACGAGCAGGAACTCCTTTCTGTGGACCTAGAAGGCGAAATTACAGACCTACCAGTGTCTGCTGAGAAAGACAAGTCTAAGAGAAAAAAGAAAAAGAAGTCCAAAAAACAGGAATTTGAGGCATTGGTCATGCCTGAAAGTCTTGAGAACACATACCCTGCAGGATCACAAGTGGTTGGTGAGGTTGAGACTGCAGAAGGCAGTGATGCACTTAATGGGGTCCAGGAATCCAATAATATAAAGAAAAAGTCTAAGAAAAGGAAGCATATTTCTGTCAAAAGTGCTGTAGCTTCAGGAGATGATTTTTCAATGCTCAGTAAGAACTCTGAGAATACCCCCTTTGATTCACTGGAAGGTGATGGTACCTTGATTGAAGAAAGTGTGAAACCCAGGCCACAAAAGAAGAAAACGCAGGCCTATCCAGAAGAGAAGCGTGTGGAAGAGGTGCAGAGGTAATGGAGAACAGCATGCCTTCTGTTGGTATGCGTCTTTTGTAAGCATTCTGCACGTAGCCTCTCTTTTCAGCACATACATGTTAAATGGCAGGAATCATGAAGAGATAGATCATCTCATGTACAGAATAATGTCCACCTTTAATTGAGTAAACATGGCAGATAATTTCATCATGTATAAAATAATGCAGTTTGATCAGATTTTCACTAAGAACTATTTCAGCCTTGAAATTCTGTAAGTTTAAAAACCATTTTAAGACCCCCAAATTACCTTTGTTTTCTCTTATTTTACTTAATGCCCCAAAGCACAAGAGTAGTGATGCTGACACATTGTAATTGTTCTATTTTAGTTACCATTGTTAATCTCTTAGTGTGTCTAATTTATAAATTTAACTTTATCATAGGTATGTATGTGTAGGAAATAACATGGTATATACAAGATTCAGTATTATCCATGGTTTCAGGTATCTGCTAGGGATCTTGGAACATATCCCTCACAGGCAAGGCGGGGGGGGGACTCCATATCCAAGTTAATAAAGATACGTTAAAGAGTTTGAAAATCATGGACTGAATCAACTCCTAGATTCTGTCTAGCTTTAACACTCTAGTAGTCTGAGAGTCACTTTTAAAAAGAATTTAAGGTTGTTAGGTTGCAGACAACATGATCTTATATATTGAAAACTCTAAAAGCTCCACCAAAAAACTCTTAGAACTGATAAACAAATTCAGTAAAGTTGCAGGATACAAATTCAATATATATTAAAAAGTATTTCTATAAATCAATAATGAGCAAGGTAAAGAAATCAAGAAAGCAATCCCATTTACAACAGCGACAAAAAAATAAAATATCTAGGAATAAATTTAGCCAAGGAGGTGAAAGATCTCTGCAAGGAAATGTATAAAAAAATGATGAAAGAAATAGAAAAGGGCACAAAGAAATGGAAAGGCATTCCATGTTCATGGATTGGAAGAATTAATATTCTGAAAATGACCATACTACCAAAACAAAAGCAAATTACAGATACAGTGCTATCCTTATCAAAATACCAATGATCTTCACAGAAATTTTTTTAAAATCCTAAAATTCATATGGAACCACAAAAGACCCCAAACAGCCAAAGCAATCCTGAGCAAAAGGAGCAGAGGTGGAGGCATCACTCTACCTGACTTCGAAATATACAACAAAGCTATAGTAACCAAAACAGCATGGTACTGACATAAAAACAGACACATGGACCAATGGAACGGAATGGAGAACTGAGAAATAAAGCCACCTATTTATAACCAACTGATTTTTGACAAAGGTGCCAAGAATATTCATTGAGGAAAAGACAGTCTCTTCAGTGAATGGTGCTAGGAAAACTGGATATCAGTATGCAGAAGAATGAAACTAGAACCCTTTCTCTCACCATATACAAAAATCAACTCAAGATGGATTAAAGTCTTAAATGTAAGACATGAAGCTGCTAGAAGAAAACAGTAATGCTTTAGGACATTGGTCTGGACAAAGACCTTATGAAAAGGCACAGGCAATAGAAGCAAAGATAGGCAGATGGGATTATATCATACTAAAAGACTTCTGCGCAACAAAGGAAACAATCAGCAGAGTGAAGTTAACTTGCAAAAAGGGAGAAAATATTTGCAAACTATGCATCTGACAAAGGAATTAATATCCAGAATATACAAGAAATTCAAACAATTCAAAGGAAAAAATCTGACTTAAAAAATGGACAAATGAACTGAATAGACATTTTTTCAAAAAAGGACAAATGGCTGACTGATATATGCATAAATGCTCAACACCACTAATCATCAGGGAAATGCAAGTCAAAACCACAGTGAGCTATCATCTTAATCCAGTTAGAATGGCTATTTTCAAAAAGACAAAATATGCTAGCAAGGATGCAGAGAAACTCTTGTATGCTTTTGGAGGGAATGCAAATTTGTGCAGCCATTATGGAAAACACTTTGGAGGTTCCTCAAAACACTAAAAATAGAACTACCGTGTGATCCAACAATCCCACTACTGGGTATATAGCCAAAGGAGAGGAAATGAATATATAGACAAGATATCTGTACACCTATGTTTATTGCAGCACTATTCACAACAGCCAAGTTTTGGAATCAACCTAAGTGTCCATCAGCAGGTGAATGGATAAAGAAAATACACAATGGAATACTGTTCAGCCATGAAAAGAATGAAATCCTGTCATTTGGGGCAACATGGATGAGTTTGAAGGACATTAAGTTAAGTGAAGTAAACCAGGAACAGAAAGACTGCATGTTCTCACTCATGTGGGAGCTAAGAAGGCTGATCACATAAAAGTAGAGAGTAGAAGAGTGGTTACCAGAGGCCGGAAGGGGGAGGGGGACAGGGAGCAGTTGATTAACAGATACAGAATTACAGCTAGATAGGAGGAATAAGATTTAATGTTCTAAAACACTAGGGTGACTATAATCAACAATTTATTGTATACTGAAGAGAAGATTTTAAATGTTCCCAACACAAAGAAATGACAAATGTTTAAAGTAATGGGGAAAAAAAAAATCAGTGGTTGCCAGGGTTTCAGGGGAGGAGGTAGGGAATGAGGGATGAAAAGGTGGAGCATAAGAGACTTTTAGGGCAGTGAAACTGTTCTGTATGATACTGTAATGAATACACAATATGTATTTTGCAAAACCCATAGAACCAAACAATCCAAAGAGGGAACCCTAATATAAAATTGAGTTAACAGTAACGGGTCAATGTTGGTTCATACTTGTAACATGTGCTACACAATGGAAGATGTTAACAATAAGAAAGGGTGGGGGGGTGAGCTATCTGTAGTTTCTGCATAATTTTTCTATAAACCTAAAACTACTATAAGTAAAGTCTTAAGGGGAAAAAAATAAAAAGAAAAACTTCTTGGGGGGAAAAGCAAATAGAAAGAAAAATAAATTGACTTTTACACCTTGCAGAAGAAGCTATTAGGTCAAGTGATATGTTAATGTTAACACAATTTTCCGTCTTAGGTCAGAACCTACAAATGAAGATAGCAATTTGGAATCAACTAAAGATTCTGAAGTAAGATATTTATCTGAAGATTCAGATGATTCGGATGTGGATTTGCATTATGCCGTGAAGCAGCTCCAGAAGTTCATTCCTGACATAAAGGAAAGGGCTCCCACTACAATTAAGCGAATGTATCGGGATGACTTGGGACGGTTTAAAGAATTCAAAGCACAAGGTGAGCTTGTGGAACTTTAATATTTGTTGAAGTTTCCTGTATGCGAAGCTAGCACCTGACTTTCTTTTGCAAATGATTCAGATTTTTAGATTCGCAGGAAGCATCCTTTAGCTACTTCCAGCTTTATCTCTGAGCTGTGAAATTAGCAAAATGAAATACACTCTTTTCTTCCTCTTGCTCAACTTCTGGTGCAGGCGGCAAGGAAGAGGGGGGCTGAAGGGACCAGTGGATCGCCGGGCTAGAAGATCAGTGCTGCAAGAAGAGGAGGTTGATTGGTTGAGACACTAGGAAGGATACAAAAGTAAAATAAAATTAAAACACTGTCAAATTAACATCATCAACTTGGATGACGTGTACTTTCTTTCCCCAAGATATTAACTTAAAGGTGAGCTGGTTGTAGTGGGCATGCACTCAAGTGGGACCCAACTTTTTTCCTTTTTGATTTCGTTGTGTTGCAAGAACATCCCAGAGAGTTTTTTGGATTTAAGAATAAGCTACAAATTTAGGGCTGTGTACTACAAATGAGCGATATTTACTGAGTGTCTGCTATGAAGGCCCAATACCACTGGTCATTGAAAAAAGTAAAAAGAGG
This sequence comes from Galeopterus variegatus, assembly GCF_000696425.1. Classification (NCBI taxonomy): domain Eukaryota; kingdom Metazoa; phylum Chordata; class Mammalia; order Dermoptera; family Cynocephalidae; genus Galeopterus; species Galeopterus variegatus. Next base: position 225,972 of record NW_007726287.1, on the reverse strand, counting down.
GGCCTTAACCTTATGGAGTTAGGTGGAAGAGAATAGTTCAAAAAAATAGATAAATTAAGCAAAAAAGAAAAAAAAAATATGACAAATACACGCATAATTTATACAGCAATATCTGATATCTCATTGGTATATTCTGTTTTGAAATTTTTTTTTGTTTGGCGACTCACTGGTAGGGGCATCCAAACTCTTGACTTTGGTGTTATAACACCATGCTCTAACCGCTTGAGCCACACAGCCAGCCCTGTGTTGAAATTTTTAGGAGTATATGTTTTATAAAAGATATTTTAAAAATGAACCTAAAGACAGAAAAATGTACTGTATAACACAGTCAATACATGATGAAACTCGAGTGCTTTGTGTTGTGACTGGGAAGACAGTGTAAAGTGCCCTGACATTTGTCACCCCTCCCCCAGTGCATGTGCATAGACAATACACATAAATCTTCCCGTTCATGCCAACATACTCACAGTCCTACCTGAGGTCATTGTCACAAGGGAGTAAAGTGGAGGCTTCTTTTAAACTTTTATTTCAATGCTACTTGAATTTTTAATAAAGCTATGTTACTTTTTAACATTAAAAAATAACGATTTTAAAAAGAGATGGATGAAGCAGAAAAGGTCACTTTAGAATAGGATGACCAGGGAAGACTGGGAGGAGAGGTGTGGCTGCGTGTGAAGACTGGAGGGCCAACGTCAGGTGCACAGGCAGGGAGGTGCTGGCTGGCGCTTGAGCTGTGATCGCTGATGGAAGACCCAGCGGCAGGTTTGCTTTTGTTCATTATTGACAGTATATACTTTCTTTCTCCCCCCCCACCCCAACATCCTAGGTGTCGCTATTAAATTTGGCAAGTTTTCTGCCAAGGAAAATAAGCAGTTAGAGAAAAATGTGCAAGAATTTTTAGCCTTGACAGGAATTGAGAATGCAGACAAGCTGTTGTATACAGACAGATATCCAAAGGAAAAGTCTGTGATCACCGATTTAAAAAGAAAACACTCGTTTAGATTGCACATTGGTAAGTTTAGAAATGTTCGCTCTTTGACCATCCACAGCCTTCCAGCCATAAACAAGATCACCCACGGTAAGCACCTGGCAAGTGCCTGGCTGTTCCGTGCATGTGGTACACGTTAACTGCTGCTGTGGCTAACACTGTCCTTACTGCCAGTCTGTTCTTCTGGGTATTTGGAATGTGTTCATGTCTCTCAAGTATAGTGCTTTTACAGATTTTGAGAAAAATTAAATAGCCAACTTCTATCTTTCTTCCTTGGCAATAGTTAGGGTTTGAGTTTCTCTTCTTGTTCTTTATTATTTATTTTTTGTGTATACTACACAAAGTACATCCTTATTTGCACCCATAGTCTCCTTAGTTTTAAATGTGACCACATGTGTGCTTTATAGCTGGAACCCTCCTCTGAAGGTACTGCTTGGAAAGTTAGAAGCTCATGAAGTAATATAGGATTGGAATGAAAGAAAATCTTTTTTGAATGTAAAGAGGATAATTTCTTTGGTTACTTTCTTGTCTGGAATGCACAAAGGAAAACAGGATAGTGAGCCCCTGTTGAGGGATTATTTCATCTTTATAGTGAAAAAGAAAATAGCCTAATTTGGAAAGATTTGGAAAAAAGCCTAATTTGCTCATCTTATGGAGAACTGTTGGCATGTGTCCCCCACTTTAGTGTTCCCTTCCTCTTAATTCAAATGATGTACAAATTACTTTGCCTTAAAAGTGTCTTTTCAATGAATTGAGTAGACTGGAAGCTGGAGCCTCTATGTACTAAGCATCTAGTTGGCAAAGATCTGCAAGGAAACTGGTGACTGTGTACATCTGCTTCCCAAGACAGCTTTCTGCAGGACATAGGAAATCTCAGCCTTCACGTGGGGTTAGGATAGTGAGTGTTGCTGAAAAGGGCTATTCTAGGTTCCTTTACAGATGTGGCTACATTTCATGCCAGGCTCTTCGTGCCTCCTCTGACTGCCTTTCTTCTGACCATAGGTAAGGGCATTGCCCGGCCCTGGAAACTAGTATACTATCGAGCAAAGAAGATGTTTGATGTCAATAATTACAAAGGCAGGTAAGAAAAAAGTCTTAGCAGCTTGAGACAGAACATTTTTCTAATCTTTGCTGGCACCATAAATCAAAATAGTCACAGCAATAGATTGGAAGTAAAAATCATGGAGATGTTTGTGTGTGAAACCAGATTATGTATTTATCGTCAAGTGTATGTCTTCAAGACCCATTTCAATTTCCACCTTTTGAGATCTTGTCTTTCCTAAATCCTCAGCATTTTTTTTGTACTTTCATTTTAGTACTCAACATCCTCTAGCTCTCTCATTGTTACTCGTGTTTTCTCTGCTCTCTTCTACATTGTAAGCTCCTATGAGCCCAAACATTCCTTCTCAACACTGTGTTCCCTTTAGCACTTAGCACAGTTGTTTGGGTTTTCAGTAAATATGTGAGGTGGAGGGAAACGCTAGTACTAGATGGTCACTTAAGTACAGGTCAGTAGTGTCAGTGCGGGGTGCTTCATGTCCTTCTCTCCTCCCTTTCCCTCAGATAAAAGATTCAATTGTAATATGTTTCCAACATTCCAAATTGAAAAAATAAACCTAGATGAACTGTTGGCTAGGGTAAGTGCTCTGCTCAAGGACAAAGGCATAAGCTGGAAGGTGTCCGCTCTGCTTCCAACAGCCCCGAAAACAGCTATGGGCTCAACTACTTGACCTCACTCTGGGAGGCAGATTGTGTAGATTTTCTAGGAGCATCAGTTGAGTTCTGCTTAGCTATATGATTTTAAACCAAGTTTTATGTGTGTATATATACACATAAATGTCCAGCCTTGGTTTGATACAACCTTGCTTTCTTTTTAAAATGTTTACAAAAAGGAACCAGCCTTAAGTGAGGAAAGGTCACGCACACACAGACTGAGACCTGCCCTGCCCTCTCTTCCCAAACCCCAATTGTGAAAGAACTAAAGATGGCATTTTTTTTTTTTTTTTTTTTTTTTAAAGATGACCGGTAAGGGGATCTTAACCCTCGACTTGGTGTTGTCAGCACCACGCTCACCCAGTGAGCGAACCGCCCATCCCTATATGGGATCCGAACCCGTGGCCTTGGTGTTATCAGCACCGCACTCTACCGAGTGAGCCACAGGCCGGCCCTAAAGATGGCATTTTAAATGGGACTTAAAAGAATGCTTTTGGCAAATTAATGGTGGGAGCTGAGGTAACATATTTTTCTACCTGTGACATAGGTAGGGGAATGACATTTTTATTATATTTATTATTATGATAGAATAATAAAAGTCTGTGATTCCAATAACTTAAAAGTTTATTCTTGCTGTATTGATTTATTATTATGATAGAATAATAAAAGTCTGTGATTCCAATAACTTAAAAGTTTATTCTTTTTGTGTTGTGGTGATCATTTATTCCTAAAATATTTTTTCAAGTTAAGGAATTCTTAAATGAAAAAAAAAACCATACAGTGTAAAAACTTTAATAATTTTAAGGTTGTGGGGGAGTTTGGAGGTCAGTACACCTGTCTCCCTGTTTTTGTACACTTAGTTTTACTCTTACTTCCTCTTTTCTGTTGCTTCAGGGATGTCTTTAAGTTGTTTTTTTTTTTATCTCAGAAAGACCCTGATTGCCTTGAGAAGAAAACTACTAGAAAGTATTCCATTTTGATATCCATGATTCTTAATAGTGAAGAATAACGTATCTCTATTTACCGTGCTCTGCATTTATTGCAGATAAATTTCTGAAAACACTAGGATGTTATTGTCCTGAAGCAGGACTGGATCACTATCATCAGAAATTGTTAGTATTTTACTAAGGCTTCTTTTGTATTGCCTTAGTAATAGCATAAACCACCATTCCCCACCCATGTATTAAGGTTTAGGAATCTTAGGAAGTTATAAAGATCACTTTTCTTTACTTAAATATTGAAGGTGTTTAATCTCAAAATCAATTTATAATATTATAGTACTTTTTTAGTACATTTCTCTAATATATTTGTTTTTATTTGGGGTTAATACACTATAAATTACTTAAATAGTTACATATTTGTATTAAGCCACTTGTTGCATGTGAATTGAATGTCTTATCCTTCAAGCATTATGATACTATAGTGTACAAAACTGACAAGTTTCCTGCCCTTACAGGACTTACTCTTTGAATTGTACCATCTAGTACAGTGACCACCAACCTCATGTGGCTCTTGAACACTTGAAGTGTAGTTAGTCCAGATGAGATGTCCTGTAAGAGTAAAAGACACTGCATTTTGAAGGCTTGGTATGAAGAAAAGAATGTAAAATATCTCAGTTCTTTTGATGCTGATTACATGTTGAAATGATAGCATTTTTAATATATTGGATTAAATGAAATATATTCTTAAAACTAATTTCATTTAAACTAAATTAACTGGCCAGCCACCAAAAAAAAAATAAGAATTTTTCTGTGACTACTAGAACATTTAAAATCCATATGTGTGTCACATTCTATTTCTATTGAACAACGATGGTCTAGAGGAAGAGACGTATACAAAGTAGTTCATGAATAAAGTATAATTGCAAGTCGTGACCGGTGCTATGAAAGAGCAGTGCAGTGTTCTCTGAGTGAACAGCAGGGGGACTTTAGGCTGAGTAGTCAGGGAAACACTCCCTGAAGATGGTCCGTGTAAACTGCATCTGGAGGGTTGCAAGCCCTGTCCAGGAGGGTGGAGGAAAGCCACTTCTGCTGCAGGTACAGAGGCTCTGAGGTGAGAAAGGGCTAACTAAGAGATTTCTTGCTGTGGGTCACTGTATGACTGAGCCAGCCTCTGGCCTGGGACTGCGGTGATTGATTGGTAGGATGAGTACTGTTGAGGTGCAGAAACAGGAAGTGACAAGAGCTCTGGTCATTGGTAGGACTGGTGCTGGAACCTGGTTTCCTGACATCCTGTCTCATTCATCTTTTCCCACGACTGTAGCACACTGCAACAAGAATACCGTTTTCAATCCCCTAGTTCACCCAGACTTGTAATGCGTTTTCCCTTTCTTGTAGGTATAGCAAAGGAGAGGCTGAGAAATTAAAGGTATACCATTCCCTCCATGGGAACGACTGGAAAAAGATTGGTGAGATGGTGGCCCGAAGTAACCTCTCTGTTGCCCTGAAATTCTCCCAGATCAGCAGTGGTAAGTGGCCATGTCTAGAGCCCACCTTGGTGAATAAATAAGCCCCAGAAGGCCTGGTTCAGCCCACAACTGATCCAAGGCCCAAAAATTGCTGCAGGTCCATTCTGCAGACCCATATGCAAGGAATCTGGTCGGTAGGAGAGCCTGGGCGGAGGTGGTCACTTCCCCCACGGTGGCAAGGGAGACTTTGGGAGGGCGGCATGCAGTTCAGCTGGCCTATTAGGCAGGGCCTTGTCCCAGTATCAGTGTTGGCAACCCCCTGGCTCTTTTTCTGCTCCTTTATCAAAAGTTTCGTTGGTTATATTCCTCACAGTCCTTAGGCGGGCTTACTGTTTAGCACAGGGGCTCACATGCTCCGGCCACACAGGTAGTGCTGTGTGGCCAGTTCTTCAGGATTCCAAGAAGTAAACAAAAATCTAGAATTTTAAAAAAATTTTGGGAACTCTGGATATCTTTTTTTCTCTCTTGGAAATCTCTAGATTTTTAAATATTCATCCAAATTGTTATTGGGGGAAATAAAATAATACTCTGTGGGCCAAACCAAAGATATTTGCAGGCTGCCAGTTTGAGACCTCTTTCTTACCTAGCGGGGCTGTGAAGGTCTCTAGTGAAGAAGGTGGACAGTGGATGGCTTTGCCACACTGCACAGATGATTGTCTTCAGAAATCCTCAGATGCCTCCCTTGTCAAGGACTGTGTTGGTATCACTGTGACTATCAATTTCAGAATAGAAACTCTTAGGGAGCAGACATGTACATAAAAGTCATTTGGTTATTTTTTTTCACATTAAATGTTTGAGAACCTCACAATTTCGTGTAGGAGACATTGCTCTCGGAAACAGGAAGAACAACTTTTTTGAAATTGAAAAAAAACATTGCTTTAAGACAGGACTTATTCAATAATTTCTGTCTTTGGTTCTTAAAAAGAATCCATGATCGCTTTGGTAATTTCACTTTAATTTGTATGTGATTGTGTTTGATGGTTTTAGGCTTATGTAATTGATACATCACCCATTGTCTTCTGGAAAGTGGCTGATTTATCATTTCGCTTTTAGTAATTGTATTTGAAAGTGAATAGATTAGCATCAGTAAGACTATTCTTTTATGTCTATAGAAAGAAATCGTGGTGCTTGGAGTAAGACGGAAACTCAAAGACTAATTAAGGCTGTTGAAGAAGTGATTCTAAAGAAAATATCTCTTGAAGAGTTAAAAGAGATGGACTGTAAACTCCAAGAAAATCCTGAAGGCCGTTTATCAATTGTTCGGGAAAAACTCTACAAGGGCATATCCTGGGTGGAAGTGGAAGCTAAAGTGGAGACCAGAAATTGGATGCAGTGTAAAAGTAAGTGGTAAGTTTTAACGCTTCTTACATAAAATTTCAACAAGATATTCTCTCTCTCAACTGTTTTTATTTTTATTTTTAATTATACATATTTGTGGGGTGCAGTGTGTCTCAGTACATGCATATATTGTACAATGATTCACTTAGAGTAGATAACATGTCCATCACCTCAACATTTATCTTTTCGTTGCAGTGATTACTTTCCAGATCCTCTTTGTAGCTATTTAGAAATATATAGTGTTAGTAGTATTAGCTATAGTCAGCCTAGGACACCAGAACTCATTCTTCCTATCTGCCTGTAACTTTGTACCTGGTAATCTACCTCTTCCCCTTCCCACCTTCTCTCGACAGTTTCTATGGAGTGGGTAGAGAGGTGAGGTTACTAAGAACATGTGTGACTACCGTGTGGAAAGCTTAAGTGTCAAGAATGGTCATCTCTAGTCCACTCCTCCACCTCCTTTAACATCAGTATTTAATTTAAATTAGCACTTTTATTAACTAACTAATTAATTCAGTGAAGAGTGTATGGCTTCCTCATAAATATCTTTTTTAATACTGATTATTGACTTCTGATTTCTTTATTCTGTGTCTTTCTAAGTCTTTAGCAAAACAAGGTAGTTACCTGTTTGCAGAATTTTAAAAATGATATGCAACTAATGTTCAGAAGAGGAATCATGAACATAGTGATCAGTAAAAGCTCTGCCTTTTTTTATTTTGCCTTCTAATTCATCAGTTCCTCTGTCTTCCTCTGAAGTAAAGCAGTCATCCTCTTAGCTACAGCAGTCACATAGAGATAGGTAGGTTTAGTCCTGATCTTGCTGCACATTCTGTGCCTGATGTAGCTTTGCCAAGCCCTGAAGGGTCTCTGAATTGGATGTCTAGCTGCAATGTGACTCCTTGAAGCAGCGGTTCTGCATGCTCATGACCCCCACCCCACCTGCTGCACAAAGGGTGTTCAGTGATCCCTGAAGGTCAAATAAGAATGAAATCCAGAGTAGGCATATTTATTTATGTTGAAAGCAGACTCTTAGATTATTCTGTTTATGTACCTCACAATTCTGTTGTAGAAAATATGTTTATTTAAATAGAAGACTACACTCAGGGAAATAAACTCTAAAGAACAGATAATGTGAGGGGGATAGGGGGTGCAGATTGTATAATGTGGAAGAAGCAGAGTCCTTTCTACCCCTATATTTTAGGCTATAGAAGGGAGGGAGTGTGTTATAGCCTCAAATGGAAGATGACATATCTGTGTTAAAAAGGGGAAATGATTAAGGGTAGTACTACTTCAGAATCAACATAATTAAGATCCCATGCAATTTACATGCAAATTTTTTAATTTGAAGAGAAAAATAGGAAACTTCAGCCCTGAACATATATTTATCTTGTGTAACAATCAAGTGATACATTTCAAACCTGTAAACACTAATGGCTGTTCGTAGGAACAGAATGGTCGATTATCTGCATGTGTGCCTTGTATCTTCATTATTGCATGCTTCTCTTAGCCCTGGGGGAGTTGTGTAGCACACAGCCCCTCAGGTAGGTAACAATCAAGTGATACATTTCAAACCTGTAAACACTAATGGCTGTTCGTAGGAACAGAATTGTCGATTATCTGCATGTGTGCCTTGTATCTTCATTATTGCATGCTTCTCTTAGCCCTGGGGGAGTTGTGTAGCACACAGCCCCTCAGGTAACAGGACTAGTGTAAAACACACAGCCCTTCCAAGAGAGTGCAGCAAAGGTGAGTTGCTCAGGACATGCGTGAGATTAGGGCTGCCACCTAGGGAGGTGGGCAACCAGAATACCAGACACAAAGTTCTGGGACTTAGCGCACACACTAAGCAACTTTATTCTCTGCAACCTTGCTTTATATATGTTTTAGCCAGCTGTAAACCCCTCCCATACCTCCCCGTCTCCTAGGCAACCCCATAGGATGCCTGTGGTTTGTGGTAAAGCCTTGCGAGTTCTTGCTGACACAGTCTCAGTATAGCAACAGTGACTGCATCTTTAGTTCATGTTCTCCTTAGTTTTCCTCCACATTATCAGCAGTGTAAATATAACAGCTAATCCACTGATAAGATTGTGACAAATTTTGCTTTTCAAAATAAGTACTTTTTAAATATTTATAATGGGGTCACTGCTCTCACAAGGAACTTCAGTCAGCCCTTTCCCCCAGCCATTAGCTTTGGGTATTAAACGAATCATCAAATCACTTATCACTACTGAATTTGTCGTATTTGGTGTTCCAGTAGCTGGGAATGGTAATAAGAGCAATGTTCATCTGTTTTATAAACAATCAAAAATAAATTGATCTGACATAGTGTCCTTTAGCACCTGCTAATGGGCTTATTGTTTTTTTCTCCCTTTTTTAAACTTTTTATTATGAAAATTTTATAACACCAACATATAACTCCTTGTATCCATCATCTAGTTTGTTTTTGGTGGCTGGCCGGTATAGGAATCCACACCCTTGATCTTGGTGCTATAACACCTCACTCTAAGCAACTGAGCCAACTGGCCAGCCCCATGTCATCCAATTTCAGTAACCATCAACTTTCCGTTATTTTATTTATGCCTTCCCACTTTTTTTTTAAATAGGTATATTCTTTTTTTTTTTTTTTTTTTTTTTTTTTTTTTTTTTTTTTTTGCCTTCCCCCTTTTTTTTTAAAAAAGGTTTTTTTTTTTTTTCCCTGCCCCTTTTTTTTTAAAAAGATGACCGGTAAGGGGATCTCAACCCTTGGCTTGGTGTTGTCAGCACCATGCTCAGCCAGTGAGCGGCCGGTCTGTATGTGGGATCCGAACCCTCGGCGGGAGCGCCGCTGCACTTCCCAAGTGGCGCACTGTAGCAGTGCGCCACCGGGCCGGCCCCTAAATAGGTATATTCTTGATGGTGATAAATATTAGCAGTGATGAGTAGAAAAGTTAGAAATTGGTTCTGAATGAGAGCAATTTAGATGAGGAAGATATAGGAAATTTTAAAGGAAACTTTACCGCTGAAGGTCAACTATATTTTTCTTTCTTTTAATGTAGGACAGAAATTCTAACCAAGAGGATGACTAATGGTCGGGACATATACCGTGGAGTTAATGCCCTGCAGTCCAAAATCAACCTTATTGAAAGGTACAAAAGTAGAAATTGATGCTACTTTAACTGTTTTTCTCTCTAGCCAAAGAGTAGTTGTTAACACAGCAGAGTCTGCAGTGATATTGCCAGGGTTCAAATCCCTTTCTACAGGTTCTAGCATTTTCTGCAGATTCCAGCACCTGCTACAGGTTCCAGCAGCTTATACATGTATTACTGTGGGCATGTGACCTACCTTTCTAAGTTTCAGTTTACTCATCCTAAATGAGGATGATAGTAATAGTACCTACCTCTTAGTGTTATTGGGAGGATAAAATGAGTAATGCGTGTACAACGTACAAAGTACTCAATATATGTAGTTACTTTAGTCTTTGAAGCTTTTCATATATGTATATAAAAATAATATATATCTATATATATTATTTGCATTCATTGGAAATGGAGGTAAATAATTCAGACAGAGCCCTAACTGCTCTCCGGCATAAGTTTGTTGGTGTTACTGTTGCTTGGTCCTTGAGTTCCTGGTCCATGCAGTGTCCTCCCTGAAGTGTTTGAAGTGTTACAAGGGCAGGGGAGATATGGGCCTGATTTATGAAGCCTGTGAGTTTAGTGGACTTAGGCTTATGTTGGCAGAATAACAACAAAGAATAGCAGAAACCTTTGGAATCTGGCCACCCTGTCCAAGTTCATCCTCCCTCTGTCATGAGCCCTACTTTAAGTCCACTTGTGAGCTTCCTGATTACGTATACTAGTCTGGCCGCTTACACCTCCACCTTTTCTTCCCCTGCTAGTGAGACAGCGTAGACTTGCAGGTCCAAAGAGAGCATCTTGTGTCAAGCAGGTCTGGGTTCCAGTGTTGGCACCACCTTTTAGTCATGAAATCTTGAGCCAGCAACTCAGTCTCGCTGCCCCATTTCTTTGTCTATAGAATGGGGCTAATCCCTCTTACCTTGAGGGTTACTGTAAATGAATTAGTGCACAAAAAGGTCTTAACACAGTGTTTGTCACTTAGTAAGTGCTGAGTACAGATACATTGTTACTATGTATCTGTGTTGAATGGTGAAGTCTGTTTTTTACAGTGACAAAGCGACATGGTTTGGTGGAAGACAAAAAGGTCTCAGAAGGAGGAGAGATGGCATCTCAGCCCATCTCTGTAGTTCACTAACAGAGTGACCTTGGACTAACCTTGGGCTAGGATGCCAACCTCTCTGGAAGTATGTGGTGAGGGAGCTGGAATGGGGGTGAAAGCGCTGGTGTCTTCCAGAGTCCATGAAATTGTTCACCACACTGATTTTTGCTTCAAATTTTTATTTTTATTTTTTCTCATAGGTTGTATAAAATAAATGTGGAAGATGCTAATGAAATAGATTGGGAAGATCTTGCTAGTGCCATAGGGTAAGACCATTTGTTTTAGTATTAAGCTAACTAAAAGATAGAGATGATTTATAATAAATGACTGCCTATTAAGTTTTAAAGAGCAGGACTGAAATTTATACTGCACGTGGAATTTTGTATAAATGGTGGTTAAAATTCATTGTGTTTGCTAGAAAACCAATTTGATATAATACAGAAAAAAAACTAAGTTTTATGAGCAAACTGTAGTTAAATGCTCTGAGCTGCTAGATAAACTTTTCATGGCATTAAATATATCATACCTAAAGTGTTTTTTGATTACAGATTTTAGGTATAGATAATACCTGGGGCCCACCCACCTATTCCACCTATATCAGTTTTCCAGTGGAAAAATAACTGTGATAAGGAAGTATTACCATACAATTAAATTGACATTGGCAGTCGATTGAGGTGAGATTGTAGATACTCTGTGTTAGTAATAAGGGAGTGAATTATCCTAGTACATAGACTTTATCAAGTCTAATTATTAGAAAATCAAAGGCCCAGAATACTCTTCATCTAGCAAATATGAGTGCCTGTATGCCAGGCATTTTTCTAGGCTCTAGGGATACAGCATTGAACAAAAGACAAATTTCTTGCTCGGCAGAGCTTATATTCTGTTGATACAAATATGAGGGTTCTTCAAAGTGTTCATGGAAAGTTTCATATTATCTTTTAATTCTATTTTTCCACAAACTTTTTGAAATGCCCTCATACAAATTTTTGTATTCTTTTTTTTTTTTCCTTTTTGTCTTTTTTACTGACCGGTAACGGGATCGCAACCCTCTGTGTTGTGCCCGTACCGGGGACCAGCCTTTTAATTCTATTTTTCCACAAACTTTTTGAAATGCCCTCATACAAATTTTTGTATTCTTTCTTTTTTTCCTTTTTGTCTTTTTTACTGACCGGTAACGGGATCGCAACCCTCTGTGTTGTGCCCGTACCAGGGACCAGCAACGGGATCGCAACCCTCGGTGTCGTGCCCACACCGCGCTCAGCCAGTGAGCGGGAACCGGTCTCCACCTGGGATCTGAACCCTTGGCAGGAGTATCGCAACCCTCGGTGTCGTGCCCGCACCGCGCTCAGCCAGTGAGCGGGAACCGGTCTCCACCTGGGATCTGAACCCTTGGCAGGAGTGCCGCCACGCTCCCAAGCGGCGCACTCTTCAGTGTGCCAGCGGGCCAGCCCCAAATTTTTGTATTCTATAGAACCAACCTAAAAACTAACAACAAACTATATTGACAACAGCAATGGCACACTAACAATAATTTACTTATTGACCACCTTCTGTATACCAGGCACAAAAGATACTTGTGAATAAGGACACTAGGAATTCACATTGTTATAATGGGAAGAGACTGTAAACAAATAAGCTAATTTCAGATGATGTGGATACTAAAAAAGAAAATAAAAATAGAGTAGAAGAGATGGGGGTGAGGGGCAATAAGATAGTGTGGTTAGGGAAGACTTCCCTTAACGGTTGCAAGGTAGCCACATATGGATGAGATGGATGAGTATTCCAGGCAGAAGAGAGTGAATACAAAAGCCTTGAGACTGGCACTGGTTGGGTACATCCAAGGGACTGAAAGGTGGCCAGGGTGGCTGGAAGGCAGTGAGGAAGAGGGTGATGGCAGCATATGAGCTAGCTGGGTCTGCAGGAGCCAGACCACCGTGTTTTCAAGATAGTTCAAATGATGTATTGACACCATAGCATGTGCTCCAAAAATTGGAGTTCAAGTTATCTTTGTGGACCCAATTTGGAGCTTTGTAAACTCTAGTAATTCCCTAGCTCAGTGGTTCTCAGCCCAGCGTGCACAATGAAATCATCAGGGAGTCCTAGCCAGGACAATTAGGCAAGAGAAATAAATAAAGGCCATCCAAACTGGAATGAAGTCAGATTGTTGCTATTTGCAAATGACATGATTTTATGTAGAGAAAATCCTAAAAGCTCCACTAAAAAACTCTTAGAACTGATAAGTGAATTCAGTAAAATTGTAGGATACAAATCAACATAGAAATATCAGCAGTGTTTCTATACACCAATAAGGAGCTAGCTGAAAAGAAATCAAGAAAGCAATCCCATTTACAGTAGTGACAAAAAAATAATATACCTAGAAATAAATTTAACCAAGGAGGTGAAAGATGTCTACAAGGAAAACTATAAAAGATTGATGAAAGAAATTGAAGAGGACACAAAGAAATGGAAAGACATCTCATGTTCATGAATTGGAAGAATTAATGTGAAAATAACCATACTACCAGTAGGGATCTATAGATTCAGTGCAATCCCTGTAAAAATACCAATGATCTTTTTCTCAGAAATAGAAAAAATAATCCTAAAATTCATATGGAACTATGAAAGACCCAAATAGCCAAAGCAATCCTGAGCAAAAGGAATAAAGCTGGAGGCATCACACTACCTGACTTCAAAATATACAACAAAGCTACAGTAACCAAAACAGCATGGTACTGGCATAAAACAGACACATAAATCAATAGAAGAGAATAGACAACTCAGAAATAAAGCCACCTACTTATAGCCAACTGATTTTCAACAGAGGTGCCAAGAATATTCACTGGGGAAAGGACACTCCCTTCAATAAATAGTGCCGGGAAAACTGGATATCCATATGCAGAAGAATGAAACTAGACCCTGTCTCTCACCATATACAAAAGTCATCTCAAAATGTATTAAAGACATAAATGTAAGACCCCATACCATGAAACTACTAGAAGACAACAGGGGAAACACTTTAGGACGTTGGTCTGGGCAAAGACTTTATGGAGAAGACTTCCAAAGCACAGGCAATAAAAGCAAAAATAGACAAATGGGATAATATCAAACTAAAAACCTGCACAGCAAAGGAAAGAGTCAACACAGTGAAGAGGCAGCCTGCAAAATTGGAGAAAACATTTGTAAACTATGTATCCGACAAGGGATTAATATCCAGAATATACAAGGAATTCAAACAACTCAACAACAACAACAAAAAATTGATTTAAAAATGGGCAAATGAGCTGAATAGATATTTTTCAAAAGAAGACATACAAATGGCCAATAGGTATATGAAAAAGTGCTTAACACCACTAATCATCAGGGAAATGCAAATCAAAACCACAGTGAAATATCATCTCATTCCAGCTTATTTGAGTCCATTTTGTGTTGCTGTAACAGAATACCTGAGACTGGGTAATTTATAAAGGAAAGAGGTTTATTTGGCTTACGATTCTGGGACAGGACAACTGCATCTGGCACGGGCCTCAGGCTGCTTCTACTCATGGTGGAAAAGCAGCAGGCAGCCAG
>NW_007726287.1:201261-211674 GCF_000696425.1 Galeopterus variegatus | reverse complement strand
CATTGGAGATCAAATTTCCACATGAGTTTTGGAGGGGACAGCACATCCAAACTCCATCACAGCTAGACTGGCTGTTATCAAAATGAAAATAAATGCTGGTGAGAATGTGGCAAAGGGGGAACTCTCACACACTGTTGCTGGGAATGTAAATTTGTACAGCCATTATGGAAAACAGTATGGCAGTTCCTCAAAACACTAAAAATAGAACTACCATATGATCCAGCAATCCCACTTACTGGGTATATATCCAAAGGAGAGGGAATCAGTACATAGACAAGACATCGACACTCCCATATTTATTGCAGCACTAGTGACAATTGGCAAGCTATGGAATCAACCTAAGAAAATGTGTATGTACACAATGGAATACTACTCAGCCATAAAAAGAATGAAATCCTGTCAATCGGAGCAAGATGGATGAGCTTGAAGGACATTATGTTAAGTGAAGTAATCCAGGAACAGAATGAAATACTGCATGTTCTCACTCATACGTGGAACTAAGAAAGGAGAGCCCTTAGAAGTACAGAGTAGAATGGTGGAAGCGGAGGGGAGAGGGAGAATAGGGAAAGGTTGGTTAACAGATACAAAATTACAGCTAGATAGGAAGAAAGTTCTAGTGTTTTATAGCACCGTAGGGTAACTATAATTAACAATTTATTGTGTACTTTCAGTTAGCTAAAAGAGATTTTGAATGTTCCCGCACACAGATAAATGATAAATGTTCGAAGTGATGAATATGTTGATTAAGTTGATTTGATCCTTACACATTGTGTGCTTGTATGGAAATATCACAACGTACCCCATAAATGTTAAATATTAAAATTTTTAATTGACATAATTATTATGTCTCAATTTTAAAAAATTTTTAAATTTTTTTAAAAAAGAAATAATTGGGAGCTTTTAAAAATAACAGTGCCACACACACAGAGTCTTAAGGGATTGGGTTTGGAGTAGGGCTGGGACAGCAGTGTTTTTCCAAGCTTCTAGGTGGTTCTGAGGTGCTATCTTGCTGAGACCCAGTGCTCTGGTTTATTCAGTTGGTCAGTTACTAGTTAGAATGTTTGAGTTATATGTTAAGAATGCAAATACAGAGTTAAATATCATGCTCTCATCTATAAAGAAAAAGGATTTGGTTATGTTAGGTTTGATTTCATCATTTACTTTTTGAATAGGTAATAGATTACATGGTCCAGAATTAAAGAAACATGAAAACAGTGAAAATTATCCTCTCACCCTCCATCAACTACTCAGCTTCACAGGAAACCACTATCTGTGTATCCTTTCACAGATATTTTATGCAGAATCAGAATTAAAGAAACATGAAAACAGTGAAAATTATCCTCTCACCCTCCATCAACTACTCAGCTCCACAGGAAACCACTATCTGTGTATCCTTTCACAGATATTTTATGCAGAATCTCTACAGGACAGGATCAGAATAGTGTTGATTTTCATGGCTAGTGTTGGTTATTTAAGTCCTCTATTTTTTCCCCCTTGAACAAATTACCAGAGCTTGTCTTTTCAGAGCACCAGCTTTGATTGAATTGGCTCTCTAATATAATTATGCTAATACCTGCTCTCTTTATCACATCCTTTCCTTGGTTCCTTTTGAGTTTATTTTGCTGTTGTTTCACAACTTCTTGAGATGGATTTTTAGCTCGTTTTCAATTTTTCTTTCTTTCTGTTTATGGCCATGTTTTTCTCTGAGCACTGCTTTATCACCAGTGCCCACTTTTTCTTTGAAATTTTTTATCAGGAAAACTTGAGACACATACAAAATAAATGAACCCCCATGGCACCCATCACCCATCAGCAACCGTCAGCATCCAGCCATCTTTACTAGACTTCTGTGTCCACCCCATCTGATTAATTGTTATTTTTTGGTAAATTTTACATACTTTATAGCCTCAATACCTTTCAAAATTTAAGCTTTCCTTTGAGTAATTCCATCTCGAATTGAGTAATTTCATTTCTAGAAATACATTCTTCAGATAAATTCACACATGCATGAAATTACTTGTATGCAGAATAATTTACTGCCAAGTGTTTTTTACTAGAACAACCTAAATGCCCATTGATAGAGGACTGGATAAATATATATTTCACCCATACGATGAAATACTTTGTAGCTACAAGAAAAACTTAGAAAGCACTTTAAGAGATGGCGCATAGAGAGTGGCATGATATCTTCTAAGGTGGGAAAACACTGTGTAGAACAGCAGGTGGTATACCAGCATTGCATCCACATGGAAGGTTGTAATATGTGTTTATGTATTTGGGACCTCCAGGCTATGTGCTGTGGACCAAGTAAGTCACACCAGCCCTCCCTCCACCCCACGTCCCACTGAAGACACCTAAGAAAGGTGAATGAAATGTGTGCAGAGTCTCTCAATAGCTTCAAAGGGGTAACAGGTTGGAAGAATAGTGCAAAGAAACCCCTTACACCCTGCACCCATAATCACCTATTCCTAACACTTTGCCGTGTTTAATTTATCATTCATTCCTCCTTCCCTCTTCCAAGAGAATAAATTTTTTTCCCATAGCCATTTGAGAGTTAGTGTCAGCAACATATTCTATACAAGGATGTTTTTACATAACCAGAGTACAATTATGAATCAGGAAATTTAGCGTTTGATATAATACTATACTCTAAAATATAGTCTACATAGATGGTAAATTTCACCAACTACCCCAGTGTTCTTTATAGCATTTCCCCCTGACTTAAGATCCAGTTCAGAATCACACATTGTATTTAATTGTCATGTCTCCTTAGTATCTTTTAACCTGCAAAGTTCTTCTGCCTTTGTCGTTGATGGCATTGAAATTTTGGAAGAATACAGGCTAGTTGTTTTGTGGAATGGCCCTCAATTGGAGTTTGTCTGATGTTTCCTCTGGATTAGATTCAGGTTATATTTTAGAGAGTAACACAACATAGGCAGTGTTGTGTCTTCATCACAGGATCACGTCACTAGGCACATGATTCTCATTTTGACCATGTGGCTATGGTGGCATCTGCCTCATTTCCCCACTGTGTAAAGAACCAGTTTTTCCCTAGGTGATAAGAAATGGCTATGGGGAGACATTTTGAGACTATGTAAAGATCCTGTTCCTCTTCAAGCTTCCCTCAGTTTCAGTGTGGTTTTCATTCACATTTCTCATCAAAGGGAGATTAAACCTGGCTTTCAATGTTTATGAGCTATGTCTACCTTCACTCTGAGCCTTCACTGCGTGTAGTTTTTTTTTTTTTTTTTTTTTTAGCATCTGGCCAGAAGGGGATCCAAAACCTTAACCTTGCTCTTATCAACAGAGTGCTCTAACCACCTAAGCCAACCGGCCAGCCCCTTGTGTGTAGTTCTTGAACCAGTTCCTGGTATTGGAGAAAGAGGCCGCCACTCTCAATATCTGAAATTATTGCTTGCTAAGCAAGGGAGAGCTAGACTGCAAAGCATATTCCTTCTAAACAAAGCAAATTGTTGACGGTTGTGGGGTTTGGGGATCAGTGGACTTTCAGAATTGGGGAGGTTGAGGAATTGTTTGGTCTTTGGTTTTGGAAGGTGGGCAGTGGAGTGAGGCCACTGCAGTCCGGCCAACTTTGAGAAGTGTGGCTACTGGTGTGAAGTTGCCATTGATCCATTAGGAAGGGTTTAAACTGGTTCTGGTAGTTAGTTATTTATAGTTTGTGATTATGACCAAAGAACAAAGAATAATCCATCTTTTTCCTTCTTGAACATGGAGAATTGGAGTCTTTTAGTGACTTCTAACAAGCCCTGCCAGGAATCATAAACACATGCCATGATTCCAAAGCCTTTCTTTTCCTAGCTCACCTGAGGAGTGGGGCACCCACTGATCAGTCTCATGGGTCCCCAAGGGGTTAGGGTGTCAGGTGCTTTGAAGGAGGTAACCCTGATGTACACTCCCCACCAGCTCCTATCTTGGGAAGTACTCATGTCAACAAAGCCCTCCCTTCATTATATCAAACCACTTCTTAAAAATTCAACTTTTCCACTAGATTTTTGTGTACCTTGTGACATTGCTTCAGATCACATGATTTCTTTATTAAAATGGATTTTTAATGATTTTAAGTAAAATGATATTTTTAAAAACTGATTATTTCACCTAAGATTTATAAATCTCAAAGCTGTAAAATAGAGATTATGGCATCTTGTCAAATACTGTTTGAGATACTATATACTCTCAAAGTTTTAATAGCAAAATAGTAAAAATTAATTATATGAAAGGTTCAATCTCTTCAGATTCTTAAAGCCCCCTTTGTGAATTATTTAGGCAGGGTTTAAGGATGGTGTTCTCACCTAATGAAGCGTAACACCTGCTTAGTTTTAAAATGTCCAAATCAATAACTTATTTCTCAAAGCCTGGGCTTGGGTCTGCAGAACATCACGTTGGGCACACAGTATTATGAGGAGAGGGAAGGCACAGGGATGCCTTAGAGGTTGGGCTTTGGAGTCAGACAGACCTGGCATCAAGTCCTGGGACTGTACTTACTTAACCATCCTTGGGCAGGTTGTTCTCTAGCTAGTCTCTGAGCCTTGGTTTTCTCATCTACAAATGGTTTAATAGGGCCATTATGAGGACTAAAGGAGATAATGCATGAAAGGATGTTAGCCTGGTGTCTAGCACATAATACATGCTCAGTTAGTGGTTGCTATCAAGAAGAGTTGGAAGAATCTGATCATCTTTTACCCCTACATACTTAACAGATAATGATGCTAATCATTTTAACAACTAGATTAGTTAATTATTGAAAAAAAGTTACACTTTTATTAAGAAAAAGTATCCAGAAAGTTGTTTATGATTTTTACTTTAAAAAACAAGTAAAGCCTGGCCAGTTAGCTCAGTTGGTTAAAGCGCAGCCTTATAACACAAAGATCAAGGGTTTGGATCCCCATGCTGGCCAGCTGCCCAGAAAAAAAGCAATTAAAGATTTGGTTGTTTCTGTCTCTCTCATTGTAAGTTGAAATGTACTGTAAATTGAAAAGGTACCAAAATATCATAAGCATTTGCTTTTTTTAGCTTTGCAAAATAAAATATTAGGGAACATCTGTCTTTAAATTGTGGCAGATACTCGTATGTATGTATTCTAGTTGTAATGGTTAAGAGCATAGGATTTGGGGCTGGCTGGTTAGCTCACTTGGGACAGTGTGGTGCTGGAAACAACAACGTCAAGAGTTCGGGTCCCCAAACCAGCCAGCCACTGAATTAAAAAAAAAGAAAAAGAGTGTAGGATCTGGAGTTAGATTACCAATTGAGCTCTGTCCCTTATTAGCTGTGTGATCTTGGGCAACTTCTCTTTGCCTCGTTTTCTCTTTTCCAAAATGAGGGAGAAGGGTAGTAGCTCCTTCAGAGAGCCTGTCATGAGGATTGTTTATTACCCTGTGTAAAGCGTCAGTCAGCACGTTAGCTAGTGTTATAGTTTGTCTTGTCAAGTGGTTGTGTGTGTGTGTGTGTGTTTGAGTGTCTGGCCTGTGCAGGGATCCGAACCCTTGACCTTCGTGTTATCAGCAACACACTCTCCCAAATGAGCTATGGGCCAGCTAGTGTCTTATTTTTATCATACATTTATGGGTATCATGATTTCATGTTCAGGATAAGAAAGCTACTTATGTCTATAGACCTTACTTTGTATTTACTACATAGTATTGAAACTATGCATTTTTAAACTAACACTAATTTTGCTTTTATTTTTTCCTTTCTAAAAAGTGATGTTCCTCCATCTTATGTTCAAACTAAATTTTATAAGCTGAAAGCTACCTGTGTTCCCTTTTGGCAGAAAAAGACTTTTCCAGGTCAGTATTCTTAATGTTCGTGCAGTTAAGAGCATGGCATGTGGTGCCACATGCTGGTAGTGTGAGTCACTTAGCAAGTGACTTTACTTCTTGAAGCCTCAGCTTCATCAATCTTAAAATGGTGAAAATTAGTAAATTATAATTCCTACCTGACAAGACTTTGAAAAGCATTAAATGAGATAATGAACGTGTAAAATGTGGTCACCACAGTGCTTGACACTTAGTGACCATTCAGCAAATACTGCAAGTGATGCTGGTATTGTCATCACACATGCTCACAAGCACAGACGCATGCGCTCACATAATATATGCCTGTGCGCATACCACATGCGCACACACAGTTCCAGAAAGGATGTAAGATGCCCAGTTCCTTCTTCGTAGCCATGCGTGAGTGGTTTAGATGTGTCAGATCTTCAGAGCCATGTGGGGAACTTGTTAAAAACATAGATTCCCAGGCACCCTCCCAAGCCTACCAAATCCTAATCTCCAGGCCAAGTTCACAGTCTGGGTTTTTTCTAACAGGCTTACAAGGGAGTCTCATGTGGTCCGCCTGGCACCAGTGTTTCTCCTGGGACCACTGGTTTGGGTGACAGTAGACCCTCGAGTGTGCAGTGAGCACTTCTTTGCATTCAGCAGGCATCACTGCCTGGGTTTGAATCATTAACTCCATGACCTTGGGTGGGGTGCTTGATGTCTTTAGGCCTTCGTTTCCTCATTTGAAAAATGGGTTAAAATTGGTGCCTACTTCATAGGACTTTTTACAAGGATTGAATAAGGAAATACAAGTAAATCCATTAGAGCAGGACCTTACAAGTAGCAATAATAGGAGCAGCGCCTTATCATTCCCAGTGTCTTATGTCCTTTGATGTTGAGAAGAGGCTTTGTACAAATAATTTCAAATTAAATTTTTTTTTGTAGAGATCATCGACTACCTTTATGAGACTAGTCTACCTTTGCTTAAAGAAAAGTTAGAAAAGATGGTGGAGAAAAAAGGCACTGAAGTCCAGACTCCTGCAGCACCCAAGCAAGTTTTCCTATTTAGAGACATTTTTTACTGTGAAGATGATAGTGAAGGAGAAGATGTAGAAGAACAAAGCTGAGCAGAGGTTACTATTTCGTCTCCTTTTTTCTGAGTTTGGTTTGTATTTTTATATTGTGTAAATAAAGCTGTTTTCAGTATTGATTGTTTATTAAAGAATGTACAATGGCCAGAAGAAGGTGTGTGATATGGCAACTTCTATTGCAGAGCATTAAAAATTTATTAACATTCATTTTAAAGTTTGAATATGAAAAGAGGAGTATATTAATTGATTTAATATTTCTGTACCATTATGTTGAAAATAATTCCAACTAATGGTTTTATAAAAGTATCCCAAGTCCCTCTAATTGCAGCAGAGGGTAGAGTCACATCCTATGAACGATATGAAAAGAGGAGTATATTAATTGATTTAATATTTCTGTACCATTATGTTGAAAATAATTACAACTAATGGTTTTATAAAAGTATCCCAAGTCCCTCTAATTGCAGCAGAGGGTAGAGTCACATCCTATGAACGGTTCATTA
The DNA here is from genome assembly GCF_000696425.1 of Galeopterus variegatus. Classification (NCBI taxonomy): domain Eukaryota; kingdom Metazoa; phylum Chordata; class Mammalia; order Dermoptera; family Cynocephalidae; genus Galeopterus; species Galeopterus variegatus. The sequence continues at coordinate 204,306 of NW_007726287.1, read as the reverse complement.
CGTGCATTCAACTATGCGTGTGCTCAGCCAAAATGAGAAAGTTAACAATTTTAATAATGCATACAATTCTGCTTTCTGTCTTTCCAGTTGTATAGATCTCTCAGTGTATGCAAGTATTAGATCGGTGGTAGATGGAAGGTGTGGCTCTGCTCTTTCCTCAAACTGGTCTCTCTCCCCTTGTACCTGTTATAGTGTGCACATCTCATCTTCTTGAGTATGATTCTAGTGTTCAAAGATAGGTATTTTTCATATAAGCTGCCCTCTCAAAGCTAGTCACCAAGTTTACATGGTGTTCAATTGAAAAAACAAACAAAAAATGTCAGTCTCTTCCATTGCTTGTGGAAAAACTGGCTCTGTTAGACTTATTGAAAGAGGCTGTGTCAGTCTCAGGTATGACTTACTCCTGTCAGATTTTCAAGGATAATTTCAAGGATAATTTACTGATGGGCCTTTCCATCAGTAAAGAATCTAGATATTTCAAACAGAGAAGAAATTAATATAGGGATTCAGGTTATAGAATTGTTAAATGGGATGAAGGAGCCATCGAGGGAAGGTTGAGTTACCCAGAGATCGGGAACTGCAGGAAAGCTGTGTCCCTTCACCAGGCAGGTGGCCTCCACAGGAACCAGTGTCTCCATGGGACACGATGACCTCTGCCTCCTCCTGCCTTCTAGTCTCTCACAAGTGCTTCCCAGGGGCCACCCCTGCAGTCTGGGAAATCAAGTTTTCAGATTCGTAGGCCTGTCTGTGCAGGGGAGAGCGTAGCAAGGAAAATGTGGGTTAACAGTGGCCCATACATGATGTCACCGTCTGTGCCAAGATGTAGCTCCACTGTCTCCTGAGCACTCCGGCATCATTTTTTTTTTTTTTTTTAAAAAGATGACCGGTAAGGGGATCTCAACCCTTGGCTTGGTGTTGTCAGCACCACGCTCAGCCAGTGAGCAAACTGGCCATCCCTACATAGGATCCGAACCCGTGGCCTTGGTGTTATCAGCACCGCACTCTACCGAGTGAGCCACGGGCCGGCCTCACTCCGGTATCATTTATGTGCCACTGGTATGATTTTGGTGAATTAATTTGTCAGCTACACATGTTCCCAGACCTGCCACAGTGGGAAAAGGAAGAATACAGAGAAACCAATTTAGGAGTCCTTGTTCACTGTATCCCAGCACCTACCACAGTGTTGTGCAGATAGTAGACGCTCAATAAATACACAGTAATACAATGAATATTTCCTTCTTAGTAAACATTTCTCCTTTAGTCACCCCCTTCTATCCCTTAAACATACCAATCTCCATGCTGATGGGAGTATAAATTGTATGAGGGCACTTCAGAAAGTTCATGGAAAAATAGAACTGAAAGACAATACAGGCTTCTGGTCAAGATGGCAGAATAGGTGGTCCCCAGCGTCACTCTCTCCCACAAATCAACCAATTTACAACTATAAAAAGGCAACAATAGGGGCTGGCCCAGTGGCGCACTGCTACAGTGCGCCACTTGGGAAGCGCTGCGGCGCTCCCGCGGAGGGTTCGGATCCCACATACAGACCAGTTCCCGCTCACTGGCTGAGTGAGGTGCGGGGGCAACACGAGGATTGCAATCCCGTTGCCGGTCCCGGTCCGGTACGGGCGCGACACTGAGGGTTGCGATCCGTTGCCGGTCATGAAAAAAGACAAAAAGGAAAAAAAAAAAAAGCAACAATAGCCATGCTGGGGCCACTAGAGCTCATGGGAAGAACAGGAGAGACCTACAGAGTGCATGAAGGCGGGAGAAGCCACGATGAGAGAAAGAAAGGACGGCTCTGACTGTTTCAAGCCCCAGCCGTTTCCAGGCTGGAGGTGCTGAGCTCACAGAGCAGAAGCTGGCAAAAGCTGCAGCTGTGCCCTTCAGATGAGGTCACTTGGAGGTGGCAGGGAAGAAGAGGGCCATGGTGGCCCCCAGGCCAGCAAGACCACTAACAGGGTTCCCATGGACCCACATAGGAGCCATTCAGAGGCCGGTGAGTCATTGCAAGGGACCGGCCCAGGGCCCATCCCATGGGAAGTGTTTGCAGCATGAGTGGTGGGGGAGACAGGCCACCAGGAGAATACTGGGGAACAGCAAGGACAGCTGATCTGCACCCCAATCAGTGCAGGACTACACAGAGGAGACTGGTTCTGTATTCTCAGAGGAATATAGAATTGCATGAGATGCAGTTTGATGAAAAGACTCAGGCCCAGACCAGAGTTTCTACACAACCCAGGTGCACAGAAGCTCTCAAGAGCCGGAAGTACCTATAAAGTCAACCATTAAAACCTGAGCTGCACAAAAAGCCTTCCCCAGGGAATCAGCAGCAAAGCAGAAATTTAGCTCAACCACAGAGCTCAAGTACTGGTCCCCACAGGAATTCCCCCATTTTAGAAGCAAGCAAAGGACAACAAATCAGTTCCAGCACAGAGTTTAAGTGGTGGAAACAGCAAATAATCCAACACAGAACTGAAAGAGAAAAGTACCTGCAACCAGAGACAAAGCTTGATATTAACTATTAAAGGTCTCATTTCACCAAAGAACACCTATAACACCTAGAAGGACCAGAAGTCCCCTGGGCTACCAGTAGAAAGGGGGGAGGGCCGGGGCCTCAGCAATGCCCCCTGACACCCACAACCAATCCCAAGGGTGGGGAATGAGGGCCTTGGCCACGCCCCCCCGACGTGCACAGCCAGCCCAGTGACGAACACCAAAGCCACTGCAGGATGCACACCGGATTCTCCCAAGCCACGGTGGTGGGAGGCCTCGAGCCTCAGCCACACACCCCCAACACATGCAGCCAGCCCAGCAGCAACCACCGAGCTGCCACAGAAAGCACCCCAGGCCTCCCAAGCGAGGGCAGTGTGGGGCCTTGGGCCCTGACCACGAACCCCCCCCCCCCGACACCCACAGCCAGCCCAGAGGCAATCACTGAGCTGCAGCAAGAAGAGCCCCAGGCTGGCCCAGTGGCGCACTGCTACAGTGCGCCGCTTGGGAAGCTCGGCGGCGCTCCCGCCGAGGGTTCAGATCCCACATACA
>NW_007726287.1:199128-199708 GCF_000696425.1 Galeopterus variegatus | reverse complement strand
AAAAAAAAAAAAGATGATACAAATCTTTCCATAAAGAGGGCAGCCCTCTCCACCCAAAAACAGGCCAGGAGAACACCTGGCGTCCTAGGCAGGAGCTGAGGACAGCACTCCCCACCCAGAAGCAGGCAGGGGGCACACTGAAAATACCACTTCTACACGGGTGGCCCACCACAGCCACTGCCACAGCCATGGCTGCTGCAAAAGTGGCTCAATGCCACAACAGCAGCCACAGCCACCATGAAGGCAGCCCACCAGACACTAGACTGCATTGACACAAGGAGAGTTACCAGCAGAGACCAGAAAAAGAAGAGGACATTTCTCTCCACAAAGCCCATGCCACGGTAATAGAGGAAGCAACTGCCCTACCAGATGACCAGACATCAACGTAGAGATACTAGAAATGCGCAAGTCCAAGAAAAGATGACATCACCAAAAGAATACAGAAATTCTCAACTACCAGACCCTATAGAGCAGGAAACCCTTGTAATGACTGAAAAGGAATTCCAAGTAACAATATTAAGGAAACTCACTGAGATACGAGAAGACTCAGACAACATAATGAAACGAGAAAAAAAAACCC
>NW_007726287.1:188854-197714 GCF_000696425.1 Galeopterus variegatus | reverse complement strand
CAAGAAATCCTCAAAGGAGTCCTGCATCTGGAATCCAAAAAATGATAATCACTACCACAAATACACAAAAAGAACAAAACCCACTGGTAGAACAAAAATGCAAACAGGAAAGAGAAAGAAACTAAATCTTACCACCACAAAAAACCACAATGACAATGGAACAAGCAAACAAACCCTGTCTCTTTGGAAGATGACAGGAAAACAATTCATTTTTCTGAAACTAGTAAGTAAAAGGGAAGAGTTGTGCATTTGTCCTGTCTTTCCTGTATGAATTGTTCCTCAGGGTGACCATAAATAGCTGAGAGGGAACATTTCTGTCTATTGGAGCATCCCAGCTAATAAACAAAGAGGGAATAAAATAATTAGAATATGGTATTTTACAAACCCCTTTTGAAATAATGGATGTAGCAAATGATCATCAGAGAGACGCTCAGATACAATGCGCCTCCTGCAGTAAGAACGTTACCTCTGAAGCCACATCTAAGCTGAGTGAGACCAAGCCTCAGCATCCAGCAACCAGTCATCAGGAAATGCAGGGGATGATGGAACATGTTAAATGACATTACGGGACAGAGCCAGCAAATCCAGACCTTGGGAAACTTTATGGGGGTACAGGGAGAAAAATTTAGGAGGAACCTATAGATTAAAAGAAACTTAAGAGACAGCTGATACAGCAACCAGTGTAACATGCAGAACTTGTTTGGATCCTGATATAAACAAATCACTTGTAAGAAAGAAAGAAGGAAGGGGAGAGAACTGGAGAAATTTAAACATGTTTAATGTTTGATTATATTAAGGAATTATTATGATTTTTTAAATGTGATTATATGAAGGAAATGGTTAATGGACTTCTGTAGTCAGCACCCAAGGACGTGTTCACTTGGTGAACTCGCAAACGAGTTAACCAAGAAATGTCAAGGACTGCAAACAATCCCTGAGAACGCTTGAAGTCGTGAGAACACTTTCTTGGGATGTTCCCAGGAGGCTCATTATAGATAACCAAGTGCTTGAGAAGGGAGGTAACGGCCTTCTGCTCTTGAGAAAAGTATAACAGAATTTATGCATTAATGCTTTTCTCGCATGCACAAGCTTGCTAAATGTAATAAAAGCTGTAACAGCGGCTGGGTCGGGGCTATTTGCCTGAGAGAGCAGTGGCCCCCCGCTCTCCACCTGCATTTCGTCTGCTGTGTCTTCCTTCGCGTCTCCGATCATTTTAATCAACAATTATATACTGCATTTATATCTTTTATAAAAGAGTTCTTATCTTTTAGAAACATATACCAAAATATCTACAGATGAATGCTATGATACTGGGATTTACTCAGAATAATCCAGGGGGAAGGCAGAAAGTGGGTGGGGGTACAAGTAGATCAGATTGGCCATGAGCTGTTGACTGCTGTAGCCTGATGTATTATATATGTATTAAATTTTTCATAGTAAAATGTTAAAACAAAATTTCAAAAAAATCTTTCCATGAACTTTTTGAAATACCCTCATCTGTTCTTTTTGGAGAACAATTTGGTAAGATATGTTAAAGCCTGAAGAATGTACATATTCTGTGACCCAACAATTTCACTTCTTGGAATTTATCCTGAAGAAATCATACAACTAGTGTATAAAATGGCATGTTTGTAATAGAGAAAAAAATAGAAAAGATGTAAATGTTGCTTAATAGGAAATTTGTTAAATTATGGTATATTCCTAGAATGGAATATTATGGAGTAATTAAATATGATGATAAATTTGATTGACATGAAAGATGTTTATAATAATATCAACTGAAATATTTCAGAAGAGTATATATATTATATATTTTCTCAATTTTGTAAAAGTAAAAAAATAAAGGAAATTGATTGTGTATATAGATGCATTAAATGTATGGGAAGAAATAGACCCAAAATGTTGACAGTGGTTCTGTCTCAGTGAGACTCAGTTTAGAGGCTAGAATTCTCAATTGCAAGTGCTAGAAAATTGGACTCAAATAGACCTAAAGAATCTGTGAGCTCGAAACTAAAAGTCCAAAGTGTTGCTAGTTTTAAGGAGTCACCAAAGATGGTTTCTTGCCAATTCTCTGTTCTCCCTCTGCAGAGTCCACATTATCTTCAGTCTGCACAAAGTGGTCCCTTGGTCCCCAAGGCGTGCCCTCATATAGCCACATTTCAGCAGGTCTGGCCCCCATTCCAAAGAAAGACGGTCTCTTCCAGTAGCTCTTGCCTTAAGTCCTGGGTTTCATTTCTTGTACCCAGATGAGAGCTCACACTCAACCCCGAGCTATCACTGTAGGCAGGAGTATAGGATTGGCTTCAACCAATCTGCTCAGCTCTGAAGCTGGGATTTAGCTCAACATCCCTTGAGTGGAAAGTCAGGGTCCCATTAGCAGAAGAAAGGGTGAATGGACTCTGAGGAAGGAACCCACAAATGTGCGTGACACCAAATAATTATCTGTCCTATGAATTTTACCTGATAGAAAAAAGGGAGTTCTGGTCAAGATGGTGGGATAGATGGTCCCCAACATCACTCTCTCCCACAAATCAACCAATTTACAACTATAAAAATGTAACAACAGCCAAGCTGGGGCTGCCGGAACTCAGGCGAAGAGGAGGAGAGACCTACGGAGTTCATGAAGGGGGAGAAGCCTTGATGAGAGAAAGAAAAAACTGCTCGGAGTGTTTTGGGCTGTGGCCACTTTAAGGCTGAAACTGCTGAGCCCATGGAGCAGGAGCCAACAGAAGCCACAGCTGTGCCCTTTGGATGAAGTTGCTTGGAGATGGCAGTGGAGAAGAGGGCCTTGGTGGCCCCCAGGACAGCAAGACCACTAATAGGGTTCCCGCAGACCCACGCAGGAGCAAGGAGCCAGAACAGCTGAAAAAGGGAGCCGTTCAGAGGCCGGTGAGTCATTGCAAGGGACTGGTGCAGGGCCCGTCCCATGGGAAGCATTTGTAGCACGGATGGTGGAGGAGACGGGCCCACTGGGAGGACACTGGGACACAGCAAAGACAGCCAATCCACCCCCCAATCAATGCAGGACCACTCAGAGGAGACTGGTCAGGAATGCAGAATTGCACGGGGNACACTGGGACACAGCAAAGACAGCCAATCCGCCCCCCAATCAATGCAGGACCACTCAGAGGAGACTGGTCAGGAATGCAGAATTGCACGGGGTGCAGTTTGATGAAAAAACTCAGGCCCAGATCAGAGTTTCTACGCAACCCAGGAGCCAGAAGTACCTACAAGGTCAGCCATTAAACCCTGAGCTGCACAAAAAGTTTTCCCTAGGGAAACAGCAGCAAAGCAGCAATTTAGCTCAACACAGCTCAAGTACTGGTTCCCACAGGAAGTTCCCCCGTTTTAGAAGTAATTAAAGGAAAAAAATTAGTTCCGTCCCAGGCACTCCACCAGCACCTCAGAGCCTGCAAGGGGACCTGAGGCAGGGAGCCAGGGACCAGACACTCCGTGCACACCCAGGCATGCCTCTAGTGCCTCAGGTCCCACCTGGGAACCTAAGGCATGGATCCGGGGACTGGACCCCTCACCACAACCAGGTATACCACCAGCACCAAGGAGCATGCCGAAAACAACACCTCCATGTGGGTGGCCCACCACAGCCATGACAATAACCACGGCTGCCGTGAAAGTGGCTAGACATCACAACCACCACACAGATGGTCTTCCAACCACTGGAGTGCATTGACACAAGGAGAGTCACCAGCAGAGACCAAAGAAAAGAAGGGGATGTCTCTCTCCACAAAGCCCATTCCAGAGTGACAGAAGAAGCATCTGCTCTGTGATAATATTGGGGGACCTGATCACACCTCTCAGCACTGGACAGATCATCTAGGCAACAAGTCAACAGAGTAACCATTATTGTTCCAGAAGGAAAGAAGAAATCTATGGCAATTAGAGGGGGGAGGGGGAGGGAGAGGGGGATGGGGAGAGATTGGAAAAGGGGCATGAAGAATAAGTATAATTTGTAACAATAAACATACTAATTTTTTTTTTTTAAAGATGACCAGTAAGGGAATCTTAACCCTTGACTTGGTGTTATCAGCACCACGCTCTCCCAAGTGAGCCACGGGCCAGCCCTAAACATACTGCTATTGATTTGATCAACATATGTCAACATTGAATCTCCAAAATATGTATAATCAATTATGATTCAATAAAAATTTAAATAAATAAATTTAAAAAATAATTTTAAATAAATAAATAAATTTTACCTGATAAACTTGTGTACTTTCTACAACTTTTAGTTTTATAGCTTTTTCTCACCTTCTTCTCCCCAACCCTCTCCCCTCAAAAGAAAGCAGCATACCATACAACATCTTACCTTTGCCCACCACCGTTTTTACCTATAAGAATCCAAGAATTTGGAAGAAAAAAGGGGCAGGGTAGACTGTGTAAGGCGGGTGCAGGTCTAGGAGCAGAGCAGCTTGTCAGGAGAAACCATGAGTTTGGTTTGGGATGTGCAGACTCTGAGATACTGGGGGGACAATTTGGGGCAGACCCCCAGTCTGTGGTTCGGGGAGAATGGACAGAAGAGACAAAGCGCAGCTGGAAATGTGGATTCAGTGGTTAGCTCCATGTAGACGAGAGCTGAACCCAAGAAATGGCCGAGCCCAGTCTAGGGTGAGAACAGGGCAGCGGAGGAAGCCTCAAGTGCGTGAGGCCTGCGCTGGGGGAGGAGGAAGAGAGAGACAATACCTGTCTCTCGAGAAGGGGGACCGAGAAACAGTCGATTTAGACAGTCTCCACGGCACTACCTGAGTTCCTGGCCCTGTTCTTGGTCATTCCACACTCTTCAGTAGGCGATCTTTCCAGCTTTTCATCTTCCCCGGTCGACCTCACTACCCAGCAGAGAGGCCCACGGCTGCAGCGCACACAGTAGGTGAAACTTAATGTCCTGGTCAGACCAAGACAGCTGTGCCCTTCACAACACTCTCCAAGTCAGCAAATTCAGTTCGCAAAGAGCATCGATCGCCTGCAGTGCCTCAGGAACTGTCAGAAGCGAAAGACACGCGAGCTTATGGTACAGACGGCGTGCCTGCCTTCTCAGAGGCCACAAGCACTTTCTTTCTTTCTTTTCTTTTTTTTTTTCCTTCCTTCCTTCCTTCCTTCCTTCCTTCCTTCCTTCCTTCCTTCCTTCCTTTCTCTTTTCTCTTCTCTTCTCTTTTCTTTTCTTTTTTCTTTCATGACCGGTAAGGGGATCTTAACCCTTAACTTGGTGTTGTCAGCACCACGCTCTCCCAAGTGAGCCAACCAGCCATCCCTATATAGGGATCCAAACCCGTGGCCTTGGTGCTACCAGCACCGCACTCTCCCGAGTGAGCCACAGGCCGGCCCTTACAAGCACTTTCTGAACATCATTTCCAGTTTATTTCCTCAAGCACATGCCACAAGCATCAAAGTGCATGTCTGTCAGTCTCATTGAGACCATCCGTGGATTCCATCAGCCCACTCCCAGCTTACCCAGGCTGTCACATGGTCGGTTACGACACTCACTGCTTTCTGAACACCCTCCATCCTCGCATCCTCTCCCTCTGTGGCACTTCCCTGTTCAAGACCCCAGACCTGGGAGAGCACTTCCATCTGCCTCCTACCTGCACCTGAAGAGCTGAATATTCCTGGAAAAAAAATCACAACTACGCTGGCTGGTTTTGCTTAAGTGATTGTTAACCTCAAGCAGACACACAATATTTCCAAAAGATCTACTTTGATTCTCTAGTAGACTTGCTTTTCTTTTCCCCACATCAGCTACTTTATACAGTCAACTCTCCCCTACTCCTCTCCTGCAAACTCATAATTCATGGAGAAAATGAGAGCCATCAGACTTCAATTCCTTCTCCCCCCCACCAACCAGACAAACCTTCCTCCATCTACGCTTAAGCCAGTCCCTGAGCCCTGCAGACACCTGAGCCCTGCAGCCTGTCCCCTCATTTTCTCTGAAATTTTGATCCTTTTAAATTGTTAGCTTTCTGTTCTGAATTATTATCACCATATAAACAAGCTCTAATATCACCCATGTTTAAAATATATATATATTGGGCCGAGCCTGTGGTGCACTCGGGAGAGTGCGGCACTGGGAGCGCAGCAGTGCTCCAGCCGCGGGTTCGGATCCTATATAGGGATGACCGGTGCCCTCACTGTCTGAGCGTGGTGCGGCCGGTCTCAAAAAGGACAAAAAAATAAAATAAAATAATATATATACAAGGGTACTTTGTGGAAAACTAGAATTAAAAAATAACACAAATCTTTCCAGACACTTTTTGAAGACGCCTCGTATATTGGGAATCTGCAGTTTCTTCTACACTGTCTGCACTGCGCCCAACTTCAAAATATTAGTGTTCCTCAAGGCTCAGTTTCAGACTCTCTCCTCTTCCTATCCTCCCGTTGCCTTGAAGCAGCATCTGTAGGCCAATCACTCCCAAATGTGTAGTAATAGGTCAGAGTCTCCCCTGAACTCCAGGTGGAAAAATTCNCCCGTATCCCCCACATCTGCAAAACTGATCATGTTACCACCCTGTTTACAACCTTGAAATCATTTTCCACTGCACTTTGGAATAATACTTAAACATTATGTCGTTGTGTCTACAAAGGTGCTGCATGATTGGCCATTGCTTAGCTTTCCCATCCTGTCTCAGGCCCCTGTGGCCCTCACTCACTACACTCCAGGGCCTGCTGTTGAATGAGTGAATGAGTGAATGAATGAATGAATGAATGAATGGCAGGAAATACCTCATGGCCTTTGCAGGTGCTGTTTCTTGGCTAGAACACTGCACCAAAAGCTGACTGCTCACTTAGGTTTCCACTCAAATGTGCTTTCCCCAGAGGGAGGAGATTTTCTGACCTTACCCCCAATGCAAAGTAGACCCCATGACATAATACTCTGTTGTCATGTTTATGGCATCTGTCTCGGCCCTATTGATTTATTTGTTTACTGCCTGACTCCTGCCTGAGAATATAAGCTCCAAGAAGGCAGGAATTGATTTAACTGCTGCATCCTCAGCACTTCCAGTGGTGTCTGGGCTAAATGAATGAATGGGAGGGAGGACGGAAGAAAGGGAGAGAGGAAGTCACAGGGGACGGAAGGCAGAGGGGAAGGCAGACAATAAGCAAATCTTCACGACTGGGATGAACAATAAAAAGGATTATACACTGAGCTGTCCTCGGGGGTAACAGGAGGTGGCCACTGGCCAAAAAAAAAAATTGGGCAGGATCCTTGTCTAATGTACAACTTGAGGTACCCCAAAATCAGCTTTTAGGCACCATTCTGGTGGCCCAAACTTGCATGATTCCTCAAAAGAAGTACCTCACTGGCCAGTTGGAGCAATAGCTCACCAATCCACCTTCCTGGAACCAGAGCCCTGAAATGAGCACATCTATACAAGTCCTTCCCACCCCGCCCTAGCTCCTCAGGGCATCTGCCTGACCCTTCAGGAAAGGGGTGGGGGTAGAGAGTCAAGAGTGCCCCAAAAGGGGAGATTTGGGACTGAGGACCACACGGTTCTGCTGCAGGCTCTTAGCTCTCTGCCCAGGGAAGGTTCTACCAAGTCCCAACTTGTCCCAGGTAGCAGAGACGGACTAGAAACTTTCCAGAAGGCACTCCAAAGAGTGAGGGTCCCTGAAGGGTCTTGCTTGCTCAGGCCTAAGGGTGAGACTTAGTACGTGGGTGTCCCTAGAAAGGCATAACCCAGTCAAGAGCAGGAGGAGGCTCTGGAGCATCCTCTACTCACCCTTCTGTAACTTTCAGCACGATGGTAATCGGTAATTAGTGCCTATCTCTCCCTTCAAGTGGCAGCTCCACTGACGGGTCATGACCCCCGCCAGGAAAGGACTTACTCAATGTTTATTGACTATGTGGTGGGATTTGAGGTGCTTTTTACTTTGCAATTTAAACTTTTATGTACTTAAAACTTTTTTCAATGTATTTTCACTTTTTCCAAGGGTCATTGTAGCTGTCTTCAAAAAAAATTATTAAAATTATTCTATTTTTTTCTCAAAGATGAATAGTAGGGATTAGTTTTCAGCAGCTCAGCAGACAACGTATCCAGACAGCCCCAACCTCCCTCTGAATACCAGGAAAGTTGAATAAAATATACTTTTAAATGTTATTAAGTGTATCAATAAGTTGGCTAGAAAGTTAGTGAAAGTGGAAACCTGTACTGGTAAGCAAAGTGCTGTAGCTGGCTTTTAAACTGTTTTAGAATAAAACAAATAGAAATAATAGTAAGTGAAAAAAATATAATGATAGAAGTAGAAAACTCAGTGGAATGGATAAACAAAAAGTGGAATATCCATACAATGGAATACTATTCAGCCATAGGAAGGAACGAAGTACTGCTACATGCTAAGCACAGGTGAACCTTGAAAATACAACTGAAAGAAGCCAGACACAAAAGGTCACATATTGAGTGGTTCTATTTATATGAAATATCCAGAATAGGCAAATCCATAGGGACAGAAAGCAGATTGGTGGTCGCCAGTGGCTGAGGGGAGCGGGAAGGGGAAAGCAAGTGCTTAATGGACACGGAGCCTCATTTTGGGGTGAGGAAAATGTTTTGGAACTAGATAGAGATAGTGGTTGCATAGCACTGTGAATGTACTAAATACCACGGAATCATTCATTTTAAAATGGTTAGTTTTATGTTATGTGAACCTCACTTCAATTAAAAAAAAATTAAGGCCACGAAAAAATTTTAGAGAAGAAAAGAAGAAAACCATGTTAATAAAGGAAAGTTATATGTAGGGCCCAAAAAAATTACATTTGATAAATTTCAAATCCTTTCAATAGGAATAGAAGGCAACTTCCTTAACCTGATCAAGGGTGTCTACAAAAACCTGCAGCAAACGTTATTTTTATTTT
>NW_007726287.1:180713-188434 GCF_000696425.1 Galeopterus variegatus | reverse complement strand
CCTATATGGGATCCGAACCCGTGGCCTTGGTGTCATCAGCACCACACTCTCCCAAGTGAGCCACAGGCCGGCCCAACAAACATTATTTTTAAAGGTGAAACATTGAAAAGTTTCCTTCAAGATTAAGAAAGAGAATGTTGGCTCCTCTCACCACTTCATTTAAGCATTATCCAGCCTATGTAGTCAATTAAGAAAAGGAAGTAAAAGCTGCATGAATCAGAAATGAAGATACAAAACTGCCATTATTCAGAGATGATTTGATTGTGAATGTGGGAAATCCATAAGAATCTAGAGAATGAATTGGAATTAATAAGTTAATTAAGTAAAGTTGCTAAATATAAAAACAGAAAATAAAAAATTTTAAGTAAATCTGTATTAATTTCTATGCTGCCATAACAAATCACCATAAGCTTAGTGACTTAAAGCAACACAAGTTTATCTTACAGTTCTGTGGGTCAGAAGTTTTATATGGGTCTCTCAGGGCTAAGACCCAGATGTTAACAGGACTTCATTCTTTTCTGGAGACTCAAGGAGAGAATTCGTTTCCTGCTCGTGGGACTGGCAGAATTCAGTTCCTTGTGGTTGTAGGACTGTTTTCTTGCTGGCTGTAAACTGAAGGCAGCTCCCAATTTTTAGAGGCTGCTGCGTTCCTTGGCCTGTGGCCCCTTCCTCCACCTTCAGAGCCAGCAAAGCGGTTGGGTCCTTCTCATGTGGCATCTCTTTGACCCAGTCTTCTGCCTCAGTCTTTTGCTTTTAAGAGCTCATGTGAGCAGATTGGGCCCAGGTGGATAATCCAGAATAATCTTCCTATTTTATCTCCCAATTTTAATCTTTCTGATTACCAGCCTTAATTTAATCTGCAACCTTAATTCTCCTTTGTCATGGACTATAACATTCCCAGATTCTGGGAATTAGGATATGGACATCTTCAGGGACCATTGTTCTGCCTTCCACAGTCACTATCTACAATAATGCAAAAGACTATCAAATTCCTAGCAATGAACTCAATAGAATATGTGCATAAAACTCTGGGCATGAAACTATAAAATGCTGAAAAAAAAATGTAAAGACTGCTGAATCTCCTTAAGGTAGACTTCTAACGTTCTTTGTGCATTGGAACTCTATTTGGGTTTGGACCGATCCCAGAATGAAGAGCCACATTTTATACACACACAATTGCTCTGCTGCAATAAACTTTCACAGCTTGCATGAAGAAATTCACTTGAAGTGGAGAAATTGCATACTTTAAAGCCATATTAACTTGTATAAAATATCTTACTGTGTTATAAATCACCATTAAAACCCATTGCCTGGACTTGTTACTTCAATGATATTTTTAGCATGAAAATTATCATGAAAGTAATATGTCACTTCAACAAAAATATGATTTTGTTGTGTTAAAGACTACTACATTGATTTGATAAACTTTTACAACTTGGCAAAGGTATTGCCTTCTCTGGATTTGTACTTCCAAAAGACTTTGATTTAGTATGCAAACCATGGGCTGGTTATGTTAATTGAAAAGTAAAGGCATTCCCTGAGTTTTGCTGCACTCTAAACTTAAACAGGGGAACGGCTGTTCACATCTTTTAGCATTTCACATTTGCCTAACTTCAGAAATTACCATGTATAGTGGATTAAATTATGTCCCCCCAAAACTCCCTGAAGCTTGAATTGTTTCCCCCAGGTTTTATGTATTAGAAACTTGGCCCCCACTGTGACTGTTAAGAGGGTGGGAAATCCTATTATGGTAATTGAAAGGTGGAGCCTTGAAGAGGTGACTGGATTGTAGGATTGTGCAGTAGTGAATGGAATAAAAATGGTGGTCAGGGGGTGTGGTTCTGAGGGCTTGAAAAGAAGAGGAGAGTCTGTCCTGCTCTCTCTGCTTCCACCATCTTGTAATGTGAGACCCCTGGGTCACTGTCACCACCACTAGATGGACTTTGGACTTCCCAGCCTCAGAAACTGTAAGCAATAAATTTCATTTTCTATATAAATCACCTAGTCTCAGGTATTCTGTTATAGCAACACAAAAAGGACTATTACGCCATGTGTCGAAACAATGCTACTGTAATTGCTAATGCATGATATGTCAGGCTATTTGAATATAATTACTTCTGAGGTAATTGTAACCACAAAGCATCATTTTTATATGACAGCTATATTTCATTTTACTTTTTGTCTTTTTGTTTTCTTTTTTGTTCATTTGTATCTTGTGCGTCATTTTAAATTACTCAAATGATGTCTTGATTTGAGGATGATACTTAATGCTTTTAATAATCTGGTACCACTGGGAGAGGCAGCAGGAAGAATTTCACTGTGGGCTTATATTTATGAGATATCCTTATTTGGGATGCCACAGGGCAGTTGCAATCCAAAAAATCCAGTAAATGTATTTTGTTTCATGTTTTGTAGCATATAATTGTCAATCACAAAATAATATCTTTGGGCCGAGTCCGTGGCGCACTTGGGAGAGTGCCGCGCTGGGAGCGAATGTATTTTGTTTCATGTTTTGTAGCATATAATTGTCAATCACAAAATAATATCTTTGGGCTGAGTCCGTGGCGCACTTGGGAGAGTGCCGCGCTGGGAGCACAGCAGCGCTCCCACCACAGGTTTGGATCCTATATAGGGATGGCCAGTGTGCTCACTGGCTGAGCGCGGGGTGGCTGGTCTCAAAAAAAAAAAAAATGATAATAATAATAATATCTTTGACACATGTAATTTGTTGCACATAGTACCTTTGTTAAAGGCACTTTGCTCTTGCCTTTATTTACCAATGCTTAATGTAAATGATAAACTTCTAGTTGGGTTTTCTACAAAAGAGAACAGTTAATATACATACATAAACTGTAGAAATAATATACCAAACTATTTTTAAATTTTTATATTTTCTACTTAAAATATTATTTACCTTAAGACTTAGGACATTTTTTAAAGGTTAAATCCAATAAGATTTCTGATTTTCTTTTTTTTAAAGAGGTGGTTTTTTCAACTGAATTAACATTTCAGGTAAGCAAAAATGTGGTAAATATTGAAACTGTTTTTTATTTTATTTTTAGTTGAACTTTTATTTATTTATTTACTCATTTTGGCAGCTGGCATGTACGAGGACCTGAACCCTCAATGTTGGTGGTACAGGTTGTGCTCTAACCAACTGAGCAAACTCAAACAGGGGAGCCAGCCTGATGTTTGATTTTTAAAAAGCTAGCTTGTATAATTTATTTAAATAATACTTGCTCTAAAAATGGTATAATGCCCTAAAGATAAAAAGTTTTGAAACTAAATGTATATATATATAGAGAGAGATGGAGCAAGTGGCAAATAAATATATATATATGTTGTTGACAGAAATGTTAAAAGACAAATAAATGGAGGGATATACTATATGCATGGATTGGAAGACTCAATTGTGAAGATGTTAATTCCTCACAAATTGATCTATAGACTCAATCCAATAAAATTAAAGTATCAATAGGATTTGTTATGAAAATTAATAAACTAATTCTAAAACTTATATGGAAAAGCAAATGGCCAAAAGTAGCCAATATGAGTACAATCTCAAAATATTTGCATGCCAATTATCAAGAATTATTATAAATCAAAGGCAATTCGGACAATGTGGCATTTGTGCAGAGAGAGACAACAGTCCAATGAAACAGAAACATATAAAGACACTTCATCGACAACAATGATGATGTAATATTTGCAGGTAGTGATATTTCCATTGCCATCCCCTGGTTGGCAAATCATAGATGATCAATAAATACTTGTTGAATAAACGAACAATGAAACAGAAACATATAAAGACACTTCATCGACAACAATGATGATGTAATATTTGCAGGCAGTGATATTTCCATTGCCATCCCCTGGTTGGCAAATCATAGATGATCAATAAATACTTGTTGAATAAACGAAGGGGTTGGTGGATGCAGAGGTGAACTTACCATGAAGCTATTAATGCTGAGGCTTTGTGGACCATCACGTGCAGGGGCACTGGTGTAGATTGAATGTTGTGTCCTCCCCTGCCAACTTTGTATGTTGAAATCCTAAGCCCCAGTGTGATGGTATCAGGAAATGGGGACTTTCATAGGTGATTAGGTAATGAGGTCAAAATCCTCATGAATAGGATCAGTGCCCTCATGGAAAAGGACCCCAGGAGTACCATTGCCCCTTCTGCCATGTGAAAATGTGTTGAGAAGATGGCAGTCTATGAACTGGGAAGTGGGTCCTCACCAGATGATAAATGGGCTCAGCCCTTGATCTGGGACTTCCCAGCCTCCACGACTGTGAGAAATAAATGTCTGCTGTTTATAAACCACTGAGTCTATGATATTCTGTTATTAGCAATCCAGTTGGTCTAAGATAGGCACTTTCTTGGATGCTGAGAGTAGCTATAGCAATGGGTTCACAAGGTAAAATATTTTTGTAAACATTTCAAAAGTATGATATTTTAACTGCAAATGATTTAGACTTCTACAGGGCAGGTGGTATTGGTGGGGCTGTGGGCATTTGAGGGATCTGTTTTAGGGGTACTTGTATAGAAATACTAGTTTTTAACTTCAATTTGAAAAGATATTTGAGAATGTTTTAATGACACTAGTGAAAATTTGTAAGTCCTGGTTTGGAGACATGTGAAGGATATCTTCTGCTGATATCTTCAAATTTACTTACCAAAGAACTAAAAGTAGTGATGTCAGTAAAAAGGGTGGAGTAAGGAACTCCAGAAGTCCATCCTTCCACACAGGCAATGAATAAGCTGAAAAAATCTTTGTTGAATCAACGTTTTCAGAAGTCTGGAAACTAATTACAAGCTTGCAACAATCAGGGAAATATGTAATCAAGAAAAATAGCTGAATCTTGGTAAGAGAGATTATTGGTGTTTTAACTTACCCTAGTCCCATCCCCAACTCTCCAGCTCTGCAGTGGCCTTAAGCAACAGCCTGCACTCTTAGTACAGGTATCAGGAATTGCCATTTGCTCAAAGAAAGTCTTTAAAAAAATTTTTTCTGCTGTGCCTCAGTTTACCTTTTTAATCATTTGGTGTCAGATGTGGGATCTGATGGAATCACCCCCCCATCCAGTCCCCCTGGGAGAAACAAGTAAACAGGTGTTGGTACCTGCTGAGCCCATTGTGCTCACTCTTTTCTTGCTGCATCTACAGGTTATGGGTAAGAGCTCTGCAACTTGTGTCCTGAGCTCTCTGACTTTATCTGAGCAATTTTTATTCTGGAGGTCAGACTGGTTCTGACAGGAACTGGACTAGGTCCAGTATAGTGCACTTGCTTCCAGGTTAGGCCTGGAATCCAGATTGGGATCTGGAGGTCAAACTGAGTATTTGACAGCAACTGGACAAGGTCCAGTTGGAGGCCTCAGGTAAGCAAACCTTTAGAAGGACAGGGTATGATGGTTTTGTCAAAATCTTGGGCCGGCCCGGTGGCGCACTGGAGAGTGCGCCGCTTGGGAGTGCGGTGGCGCTCCCGCCAGGGTTCGGATCCCATGTGGAGACCGGTTCCCGCTCACTGGCTGAGCGCAGTGCGGGCGCAACACCGAGGGTTGCGATCCCGTTACTGGTCAGTAAAAAAGACAAAAAGGAAAAAAAAAATCTAAGGAGTCTGGGACTCCCCCATGTGAAATTCCAGATAATGTTGTTTCAGAAATTAAGGACCCGTAATTTGTGCCTTTCTGGAAAAATGGGTGCATCTCAAGAAGATTATCATCATCATCTTTACAGTGGCTACAGTAGGGAAGTTTTATTCTACATGAAATTATTCATCTATGGGTGCTTTGGGGGGAAAGGGAGATCACAAATGATTCAGAAACAATGATAAACATTTTTCTGATTTGTATACAGAAGCGTCCAGATGACAGAATGAGTTTTAAAATAGCCTCTCTAAAGGAATCTCTACAGTGTGCTAATAGAAAGATCATTCTGTATCTACTAACCTTTCTGATCTCTTTCCTTTTCCATCTGAACCTCCTCAGCATCAACTTCCTTTAAAAATTAGATCCTGAAATGAGCCAGGAGTATCTGCAACACCTAAATTTAAATCTTGGTCTTGTGCAAAACTTCAAGCTATTCTAAAAGCAACCACCTCATACCAGTCAGCCACCGAAAACAACACAGCAAAAGACTCATTGGAAGTAACCACCTAAGGCTAAAGAGGAAAAAGACTAATTGTAAATAGACTGGAAGTCGCTCAATCATTCCCCTAAAATTTAGTCCACATCTCAGTAAGATTGACTTTGATAATAGGTGAATTTGCCCCCAAACCCCTTCTTGGAGAAAACTTAACATCCTTTCTCTGTGCCTTTGAGATGTCTAAATCTTTAAAAAGCAGGCTTCAGTGAAATTACTCATCAGAAGGGAAAAAAAAAAAAAAGAAAATGTTTAGAAATAAAGTGACAAGTGAAAAATCTTAGAAATCCTTTCCAAGGGCCGGCCCGTGGCTCACTCGGTAGAGTGCGGTGCTGATAACACCAAGGCCACGGGTTCGGATCCTATATAGGGATGGCCGGTTTGCTCACTGGCTGAGCGTGGTGCTGACAACACCAGGCCAAGGGGCGCCATAAATTAGATAGTGGGCAGGGAAGTTCTCATGGGTTCGGATCCCATATAGGGATGGCCGGTTCGCTCACTGGCTGAGCGTGGTGCTGACAACACCAAGCCAAGGGTTGAGATCCCCTTACCGGTCATCTTTAAAAAAAAAAAAAAAAAAAATCCTTTCCATAAATATTAATAAAAGGCCTTAGCCATCTGAATATGTAACTTTAACTGCCAATAGTAATATTTAGATCCAACTAGTGAGTTTTATATTACTGTGCCTGACACATGGTTAAAGTTTGGGAGTGGAAGCCATGAATCTCTGTTGGCACCTGTCTGTGTGGTTGTGTATGTCTATATATATGTATGTTATTTGTATGTAATATTATTTTATCTCCAGATGGTATTAGAAATAATTTAGTAGAGGATCTCTATTTAATTGGCCTGAAGAAAAATAAGTGTTTTCACAAATTAAGCATTTTCTCAGAAAAGAAAGGAATTAACCCAAATGCTTTTCAAGTTGACATGACTTGAATAATTTTTAATGAACATGGATATTGGCAATATAGTAAAAATGGATATTCTACCTAGCTCTTCTAGTCAGACAAGCTTATGTTAATCTCTGTTATAAGTCTGTCAGCAAGAAAAATAATTTGAGATGACAATTAACTTTGTTTAATGGTATAATATGTCTGCCCAAAAATGGCTTCCAAAATCTTTTTGATAACTTTAAACCTTGAGATTATGGTAAGTTATATTAGATGATATGTATTCATTAAATATCTAGATCATTTACAAATAAGATAAACTAAAACATTAATTACCGAACATAAGTTTATCTATTTTGGGCTTCTTATTAAAGAGGACCTAGCGTGGGCCGTCCAGTTAGCTCAGTTGGTTAGAGCATGGTGTTGATAACACCAAGGTTAAGGGTTCAGATCCCTGTACTCGCCAGCCATCAAAAAAAACAAAAAAAAGAAAAAAACGGAGGAACTAAGATACCTATGTCTGCTGGTAAGCAAGTTTTGTGCTGTGAGAAAGCATATGACATTTCAGAACTATGAAATTATGTACTTCCTAGTTTCACTAGATATTAAGGTTACTAAAGGTTGAAAATTCTTTTTTTTTTTTTTTTTTGTCTTTTGTCTTTTTCCGTGTCCGGCAACGGATCGCA
>NW_007726287.1:167602-179733 GCF_000696425.1 Galeopterus variegatus | reverse complement strand
GGATCCGAACCCTCGGGCGGGAGCGCCGCCGCGCTTCCCAAGCAGCACACTATCCAGTGCGCCACCGGGCCGGCCCGAAAATTCTAATTATTATATGTAATTAAACTGCTAGAAATAATGAAGATGAAAGGAAACAACTACATAAATAATGAACAAAGAAAGTAGGATGTATTTTAAGAAGGAAAAAGCATACAAGGCTTGTGTTTTCATTAACAAAAAAAGAGAGTAATTTTGTCTTAAAACAAGATGATTGATTATTCCAGGATAAAAAAGAGTAAGACAAAAACTAAACAGATATAGTCAGTTGTAGAAGGTCTGTGAAAGAGGACTATTATGTGTGGTCAAACTGCTAAGATTTGATAGATTTTATTCATAAGGTTTTGTAAAAAAATAAGCTCAATAATGTATTGATACAACGTTAAAATTTGGTTT
Organism: Galeopterus variegatus; assembly: GCF_000696425.1. Taxonomy (NCBI): domain Eukaryota; kingdom Metazoa; phylum Chordata; class Mammalia; order Dermoptera; family Cynocephalidae; genus Galeopterus; species Galeopterus variegatus. The sequence continues at coordinate 179,301 of NW_007726287.1, read as the reverse complement.
TCCCTCTGTTAAAGGACAAAGTTTTCTTGGAGTATTGGCCTGCTCTTGATTATAAAAGTTTCCTTTTGCCCTTTTAAGTAATTAGCCTAGAAACAAAGATTTTTATGTTTTATCGGGATAATATCTCATGCTTGATGTTGTCTTTTATCAGATCTTTGATCATATAAGAGTGAGTCTTTTCAATATGAAAAGAGTTCAGTTTTTTTAGAACTAGTAACTTTCTGTATTTGCCTTTAAAATCTTTTGTCACTTTGGTATTGTTTCACAGTGATCTGAGATCCTATTTAATCAAGTGTTTTAAAACTTTTTACCTTTTTTTATTGAAACAATTGATTTTAGATGTTTGTGGAGTACAGAGTTGACAGTCACTATTTGTGTGCAATATGTGATGGTCACATCAGTATAATTAGCATACTGATCATTGCAAAACAATCATTGTGTCCATTAACCAATTCCTTTCAACGTTTTTGACAGCTGCCCCAAATCAAATTCTAAATGAAATGTTTTAACCTTGAATTAACTTTGGGAGTTTCCAGAAGAGTCAATTCCTTAAGAAGAGAGATGTTAAATTGCATGGGAAGGAGGCATTGCCAAATAATAAGTATGCTGTCTACAAGAGACTCGTTTTAGATTCAAAGACACAAATAGCTGAAAGTGAAAAGATGGAAAAAAACATTCTTTGCAAACAGTAATCAAAACAGAGCTGGAGTGGTTATACTAATATCAGACAAATTGACTTTAAGACAAAATTGTTCCGAGGAACAAAGAAGGACATACTAGAATGATGAAAAGTGTCAATTCATGGGGCCGGCCCGTGGCTCACTCGGGAGAGTGCGGGGCTGATAACACCAAGGCCACGGGTTCGGATCCCATATAGGGATGGCCGGTTCGCTGATTGGCTGAGCGTGGTGCTGACAACACCAAGCCAAGGGTTAAGATCCCCTTACCAGTCATCTTTTGAAAAAAAAAAAAAAAGTGTCAATTCAGGGGGCCGGCCCGTGGCTCACTCGGGAGAGTGCGGGGCTGATAACACCAAGGCCACGGGTTCGGATCCCATATAGGGATGGCCGGTTCGCTGATTGGCTGAGCGTGGTGCTGACAACACCAAGCCAAGGGTTAAGATCCCCTTACCAGTCATCTTTTGAAAAAAAAAAAAAAAGTGTCAATTCAGGGGGCCGGCCCGTGGCTCACTCGGGAGAGTGCGGGGCTGATAACACCAAGGCCACGGGTTCGGATCCCATATAGGGATGGCCGGTTCGCTGATTGGCTGAGCGTGGTGCTGACAACACCAAGCCAAGGGTTAAGATCCCCTTACCAGTCATCTTTTGAAAAAAAAAAAAAAAGTGTCAATTCATCAAGAAGATATAAACATATGTGTACCTAACAGCAGAGCCCCTCAGCAAATGAAGCAAAAATTGACAGAACTGAAAGGAGAAATAGACAGTTATTTGGAGACTTCAATTCCCTAATTTCATAACGGAGATGACATGCAGACAGAAGATCATTAAAGAAATAGAGGAGTTGAATGACGCTATAAACCAATTAAACCTAACAGAAATATACAGAACATTCCAACCACCAACAACAGAATATACATTCTTCTCATGTGCACATGGAACATTCTCCAAAATAGATCATATGCTAGGCCACATGGATATATTGGTGGATATGGGCATCTACCAGTAAAGGAATGAATTTGAAGCCCTTATCTCATAACACATACAAAAATTAACTCAAAGTGGATCAAAGACCTAAATGTAAAAGCTAAAACTATAAAACTCTTTGAAGGAAACATAGGTGTAAAACTTCACAACTTTGGATTAGGCAATGGCTTTTAAAATATAACACAAAAAGCACAAGCAACAAAAGAAAAAATAGAGAAATTGGACTTTAGTAAAAGTTTTATGTGTCAAAGAACACAAGAAAGTGAAAAGACAACTGAGACAATGGGAAAAATATTTGCCATCATATATCTTGTAAGGGTTTAGTATCCAGTATATGTACACAGCTCCTGTAACTCAACAATAAAAAGACAGACAATTTAATTTAAAAATTGACAAAGGACTTGAATAGACATTTCTCCAGGGAGATATACACATGGCCAAAAAGCACATGAAAAGATGCTTGATATAATTAGTCAAATCAAAACCACAATGACATACCACTTCACATCCACTAGGACAGCTATAATTAAAACAAAAATAATAAAAAACCAAACAAAAATCCAGAAAATAATAAGTGATGGAGAGAATGTGGAGAAATTAGAACTCTCAGACAGTGCTGATGGGAGTGTAAAATGGTGCAGCCATTGTGAAAAATAATTTAGAGATTCTTCAAGAAGTTAGACATAGAATTACCATATGTCCCAGCAATTACACCCCTAGGTATATACCCAAGAGAAATGAAAACATATGTCCACAAAAAAACAAGTACGTGAATGTTCATAGCAGCATTATTCATAATAGTCAAAAGGTGGAAATACCCTTTTTAAATGGCGAATGGATAAACATCTTGTGTTATATCATATGGATATATTCGATAGAATATTATTCAGCCATAAAAAGAAACAAGCTATTGTTACATGCTGCTACATAAATGAACATTGACAACATTATTGACTCAGGCCATAAAAAGAAACAAGCTATTGTTACATGCTGCTACATAAATGAACATTGACAACATTATGCTAAATGAAGGTAGCCGTGACTCAGTCGGGAGAGCGTGGTGCTGACACCACCAAGTCAAGGGTTAAGATCTCCTTACCGGTCATCTTTCAAAAAAAAAAAGGGGGGTGGGGGGAGTGTGATGAAAGTAGCCAGACAAAGGGAGTCATATATTATACCATTCAATTTATGCAAAATATTTGTCCAGAATAGGTAAATCCATAGAAACAGAATGTAAATTAGTGGCTTTCATGTTGACGAAGAGAATGGAAAGTGACTGCTTCATGGATACAGCATTTCTTTTTGAATTTTAAAAATGTCCTGAAATTACACAGTGGTGATGGTTGCACAACATTGTGAATATGCTAAAAAATCATCGAATCATACACTTATGATTAAAATGATGTTTTATAGTATGTAAATTTTATTTCAAAAATAAAAGAACTAGGGCCGAGCCTGTGGCGCACTTGGGAGGGTGCGGCGCTGGGAGCGCAGCAGCGCTCCCGCCGCGGGTTCGGATCCTATATAGGGATGGCCGGTGCGCTCACAGCGCTCACTGGCTGAGCGCGGTGCGGCAGGTCTCAAAAAGAACAAAAATAAATAAATAATAAATAAATAAAAATAAAAGAACTAAAAGGAAAATCAGAAAAAAATTATTGACATTGAGTAATTAGTACCAGATGACCCACTGCTATAAACCGTTAGAAAGTAGATGAGTGTTTCTAGGCTTCGAATAACAGGCAGCACAGACTGCAATAATGAAAACAAACTGGTTGAGACCTTCATTTACTTCAGTTCTCTACTTGGGGACAATTTCCCAAACATGCCACAGAGAGGTGGAGCTCAAGCAGAGAACAACGGGCTCATTGAGCCAAGGAGGCAGAGATTAAAGTTCATGGTTACTGGAATTTAGGGGGCAGGATACCAGAGAGGGGAACCCCCAAACTCTGAGATGGAGTTTCTGAGGACCCTTGGTCAAAAGATTGGCTATTCAGAGTCCCTTGCAATTCCGTATAAACCTGAAGGTCGGCTTTTCCATTTTTGCCAAAATTGCCTTTGGAATTTTGACTTGAGTATTGAATGTATAGATTGTTTTGGGTAGTATTGCCACCTTAACAATACTAAGTCTTCCAGTGCATGAAAACAGGATGTCTTCTATTTATTTGTATCTTCCTTTATTTCCTTCAGAAATATTTAGCAGTTTTCAGTGTAGAAGTTTTTTGTCTTCTTGGTTAAATTTATTCCTGGGCATTTTATTGTTTTGAATGCTATTGCAAATTGAATTGATTTATTAAATTTCTTTTCTGGTTGTCCATTGCTGGTATACATAAATATCACTAATTGTGTGTGTGTGTGTGTGTGTGTGTGTGTGTGTGTGTGTGTGTGTGTGTGTGGCTGGCCAGACCACAAATTTTTGTAATGTTAATTTTGTGCAATTCTGGTTGGCTGAATTCATTTATTACTTCTAGTAGTTCCCTTGCACTTTCTTTGGGATTTCCTATAGATAGGCTCATGTCACCTGCATATTTAGTTTTACTAGTTGTTCTGCAACGTGGATGCCTTTTACTTCTTTTTCTTGCTTAATTGCTTTGGCTAGAACTTCCAGTACAATGTTGAACAGCAGTGGTCAAAGTGGGCATCCTTGTCTTGCTCATTTTAGAGGGAATACTTTTATTTGATTTTGCATTCAAATTTGAAGAATATATTCAACTTACATGAATAATGGTAACTAAATCATTTGCAAACATAGGCAGAATACCTTTTTATTTTTTATTTTTATTTATTTATTTATTTTTGTCTTTTTTACTGACCGGTAACGGGATCGCAACCCTCGGTGTCACGCCCATACCGGGGACCGGCAACGGGATCGCAACCCTCAGTGCTAGGCCCACACCGCGCTCAGCCAGTGAGCGGGAACCGGTCTCCACGTGGGATCCGAACCCTCGGCGGGAGCGCCGCCGTGCTCCCAAGCGGCGCACTCTCCAGTGTGCCACCAGGCCGGCCCCATAGATTCTCTTTATGATGTCGAGGAAGTTCCCTTCTATTCCTAGTTTTCTGAGCATTTTTATCGTGAAAGGATGTTGGATTTTGAGAATGGAGATGCTTTTCCTGTGTCAATTGAGATGATCATGTGTTTTTTCCCTTTGTTATTCTGATGTAGTGTATCACATTGATTTTTGTACGTTGAACCACCCTCGCATTCCTAAGATAAATACCACTTGTTCACAGTGTAGAATCTTTGAAATATACTGCTGGATTTGGTTTGCTAGTACTTTGTTGAGGATTTTTGCATCTATATTCATAAGGGATATTGGTTTGTAGTTTTATTTTCTTTGTCTGGCTTTGATATCAGGGTAATGCTGGCTTCATAGAATGAGTTAGGAAGTGTTCCTTCCTCTTTTATTTTTGGAAAAATTTGAGAAGTTTTGGTGTTAATTCTTCTTTAAAAGTTTGATAGGGCCGAGCCCGTGGCGCACTCGGGAGAGTGCAGCACTGGGAGCGCGGCACTGGGAGCGCAGTAGCGCTCCCGCCGTGGGTTCGGATCCTATATAGGGATGACCGGTGCGCTCACAGCGCTCACTGGCTGAGCGCGGTGCGGCCGGTCTCAGAAAGGACAAAAAAAAAAAGTTTGATAGAATTCACCAGCAACGTTGTCCTGGGCTTTTCTTTATTGAGAGGTTTCTGATTACTGATTCAATTTCTTTAATTATTATAAAGTTTCTTCAGATTTTCTGTTACTTCTTGAGTCAGTTTTGATAGTTTGTGTGTTTCTAGGAATTTTTTCATCTAGGTCATCTAATATGTTGGCATACTGTTGTTTCTAGTACTCTCTTATAATCCTTTTTAATTCTGTAAGGTCAGTAGTAATGTCCCCACTTTTATTTACCCAAGTTAGATGAAAACACACATTCATTAAAAGACTTGTACAGTACAGCTCAGTTTGTTAGAGCATGGTGTTGATAATATCAAGGTCCAGGATTCGATCCCTGATACTGGCCAGCTGCCAAAAGAAAAAGAGAAGAAGAAAAAAGACTTGTAGAGTCATACTCATAACAGTTTTAGTCATAATAGCCCAAAACTTGAAATAACCCAAATATCCATTAATAGGTGAGTGGAAAAAAACAAACTGTGCTATATTCATTTAATGAAATGCAACAATATAATTAACTGATGGCACATGCAACATCTATGAAACTCATAGACATTATGTTGACAAAAGCAGACACAAAAGAGTTTACAAAGTATAATTGCATGGATATAAAGTTCTAGAACAGGCTAGGTGAATCAGTGGTGATACAGTGACATCAATTAGGTCAGCAGTTCCATTGGGTAAGTGTGGAAAAGGAGATTATTTCAAAGTGGCACAAGGACACTTTCTGGGTTGAAGAAAATGTTTTATATCTTGATTAGAGATGGTTACACAAAATATAGAGTTATTAAAACTCGTCGAACCATAAAAGCTATGTATTTTATTGTGTATAATTGTATGTAAATTGTGTATAAATTATATAAAACTGACAACAATTAATGGAATATGAGGCAAAAGATGAATGATGATAAAATCAATAGAAATTACCCTAACAAAAATACAGTAACTTATTAAGAAGAGATCTGCCGGAGTCCAGCTCCAGCTGGCTGTTGGAGTCCGAGAAGGATGTGTGGAGTCGGTGAAAAGAAAAAAAAAAAAGAAGACAATGGACCAATGAAGTCTAGTGCGTCAATGGACAATGGACAAAAGCCATTCTCCTTTATTTATATCATATCTATCCTCCAGTTACACAAAGCAAACATTTTTCATTAGGTTAATATTTAACTATTAACATAAAATTGATTGATACAATACTTAAATCATTTTCTTTTGATCATACTGAATCATAAGTTTTTAAGGAATACATGTCATTATTTGTAAATCATAATCTTTAGAAAAGTACATATTATTCTTCAGATTGAAAAAGGTAATGAATCATCTCAACTGATTGTTCCCAATCAATCACAAATCACAATCTCCCAGAAAAGTACATATCATTCCTTAAAGTGAAACAAACTTAACAAGCAAGCAAAAGTTTCAAACCGAGGTCTGTGGTGTAGAAGTTTATCAGGGTATTAAAAATAAAGTGTGAAGATGAACTTATTAAGAAGAGATCTGCCGGAGTCCAGCTCCAGCTGGCTGTTGGAGTCCGAGAAGGATGTGTGGAGTCGGTGAAAAGAAAAAAAAAAAAGAAGACAATGGACCAATGAAGTCTAGTGCGTCAATGGACAATGGACAAAAGCCATTCTCCTTTATTTATATCATATCTATCCTCCAGTTACACAAAGCAAACATTTTTCATTAGGTTAATATTTAACTATTAACATAACATTGATTGATACAATACTTAAATCATTTTCTTTTGATCATACTGAATCATAAGTTTTTAAGGAACTACATGTCATTATTTATAAATCATAATCTTTAGAAAAGTACATATTATTCTTCAGATTGAAAAAGGTAATGAATCATCTCAACTGATTGTTCCCAATCAATCACAAATCACAATCTCCCAGAAAAGTACATATCATTCCTTAAAGTGAAACAAACTTAACAAGCAAGCAAAAGTTTCAAACCGAGGTCTGTGGCCAGTGGCCAGAGACCTCACGGTTGGCAGCACATGCGGTTTTTGAATAAAACATTTAACCCTTACAACATATGATTTTTATATATCCATTACCTATTTTGATTTTAATTTTGTCTTACTCAACTAAAACAAACAATTATTAAAAAAGCATATCGCTTTATAATATGAATTTAGCTATTTGTGTAAAACGATTCTTTGCCTAAAAAATTTCTGAACAACTTAAAAGCCCAGACCTAACTGATTTTTTCATAAACAAAACTTTAAATTTTTTGCTCATATTTAATCCTCTCATATCATATATTTGTCCTCTATATATGGCCCTGTGTAAGAAAAAGGGGGTCTATCAGCTCCTACATGTAGCATGCCATTCTTTCTTCCAAGAGCCCACCAGACTTTTAATATTTAACCAACACAATTGTCGTCTCTGACAGTGAAAACCAAACCCATGCATGGTAAAAATAATGACCCGGGCAACTTGTACCTTGGGTAAATTTACAGGAAAGTTATTGTTATTTTACTTTATCTCACCACCCCATCCATTCATCTGTACAGAAAGGCCTCTTGGCTTCTCTGTACCTGTTTTTTTTTGAACAATGGTTGGAACAAATCATAGACCCAGTTGTATTTTTTAACATTATTGCCTGGGTTTTATTAATCAAATCAAATTTGTTTTTATTAACTGAGAAGTTTTCCAAAAGGCCAGTTTTGTTAACCAAGAAAAATGTAATTTCATTTGTATCATTATTAAAGGGTACAACTGCCACCTCACATCAGATGCACAAGAACATAAACATTTCCATAAAGCATCCAATTATTTCAAGGGGGTGTTGATGAGTACATGCAATCCAGAGAACACCGGAATAGGGAGTTTCAGGAAAACTTCCGCGGGACCCCTTGCCACACGTAAGGAGATTCTCTGCAGCTCTGCTGAACAGAGAAGTGTTCTCCTTACATTCCCACACCAGAATCCTCGGACGCATGGCTTCCGACAGAGATCCATTTCAAATAGAAATAATGAGTAACCCGTTCTTGGATTGTTGATAATCCAAATAATGTAGAGGAATGAGTCACATAATCAGACTGTAAAAATTACTGAAATTTCATTGTTTTTAGGCATAAAACACTGACACAGAGAACTCACAATATGTATCTAAAAATGAGAACATCTATGAAGACTTGGTAATTGAATGTCATCAATTCAAAGTATTTAGACTCAATCACTACACTAGAAACTTCAAGTGCTCTGAAATATTACAGCTCATATGTAAAAAAAAGGCTTGGTAGAATTTTTCTTAAATTTGACAATCATAAACATTTACACAGAATTATCAAATTAGACCATTAATTTGAAAGAAACTTTTCTAAACTCAATAAAATTGTATCAATCTTGCTAAAGGAAAGACAATTACCTTTCTATTCTCTATATAATGATCTTACACCTCATTGTCAATTGAGCTAATAAAACCGTATGCAGCCAAAATATGTAACTTCCATCGAATTTGTTGGACTGAGCAGGACTGAAGCTATGTTGGAACCTAAAGCTGCCTGGGCTGCATGGGGCGGGGGTGGGGGAGGCAGATTTTTAAAAGGACGGTTTTTTTCTCTCCACTCTTGCTTCCCATCCCCTGACTTTCTTATCTCACTCACTAAGTAGGAAAACAGGGCGGAGAAGCTAATTAGTACTTTGCAAAGCTAACAGTTCTTTCTTTGAAACTTGTAGAGTTTTGAGATATGATCAAGGCCAAATGACTGAAGCTCACCTTGGGCACCAGCCAAGTACAACAGCGCAAATCAAAATCTTGCAGGGTCCTGAGATAACAGGGAAGATGAGAACAGAAACCAGATGAGGCCTTGGCAAGACCTCATACCTGACCCATAGAAACAGACCCGTCTCCTTCTCTCCTGCTTTTCACCTCCCACATTCCATTCCCTCAACCTTTCCTTTGAAAACCCTTAAGTAAATGTAAATCTTTGAGATGGGATAGCCTACCATCTCTTTCAGCTGAACACATCTGCTTTTCTAACACCAACCATTTGAGTTCTGAGGTCTTTTCCTTTCCTTCTCAAGGGGGTGGACAGCCGGACCTGAGTCCGATAACAAATTCTGTTGGCAGTTTAAACGTTAGGTTCTTTTTCTGAATTCTTTATGTTCGTGGGTTTTGTCAGTTTTAAAAGTTTGCAATCTGTACTAATTTATTAATTCCAAATAAATATTAATTTTCGTTTCTAATTTTGAATTCACAAATTTTATTGCAGCGCTTCTGTTTTAAGAACCTGCAAGTTGTGTAAGCTTTAGTTGTGAGGTGCTTGCACAGAGGAATCCAAGACATGTTGGTTTCATAGGTCTTTTAATAGTTGACAGCTCTTTTTGACGTTACAGCGCTTTATTGCTTGCAAGCAAGGGGAGCACTGGGGAGTGAAGACTCCTAGATCAGCGTCTCTCCAAACAAAGGAAACAGATAGCCAAAATTCCCGCCCTGACCTTCCGCCCAAGTTCCCATTCAGGTCTTCCTGTGTAAATGAGGGATGCAGTCCTGCTAATTTGTATTGGCTGATTATGGGACACAGTTTATTAGTCAGCTCTGGAGCATAATTTGCATCCAGACCTTAGGGCGGTGTGAGACTGTTATTTCCTATTAGCACATGGATACAGGCGGGTGCAGGAAACAGTCAAGCCAGAGTTTGCGATTAAGACCGCCAGGCATAAAATTTCTGAAAGTTTCTCCAGTGGAAGGGGGCAGGTCTAACAATCAGAAAATGCTCAGGGTTCTTCACTACACTTTGGGATACAACCCCTAAATGTACTTTGGTTCAATGAGTCTCAGGACACAATGTTGAGTATAAAAAGCAATTTGCAGAACAATGCATTCAGTATAACTCCATATACAAAGTTTAAAAGCATGCAAAATGTATTACTATGTTGTTTACATATAAAATCAAATGTGGGAAGATTATAAAAAAAGGCCCATAGAGGGTTTCAGACACAGGATGAAATTATGCCTTTTGTGGCCCCAGGCATTTTTTGCCTTCATGGAATTTTCCTACATAAAAAAATAGTAAAAATGATATGACTGTGTTGGTATACAAATACATTAATGTTGCATAGTAAAAGATTCCCTTCAACCCCAAATCTCACACGTCCCCCTCCTAATTTTATAAGAAGTTAAAACATATTTGTGTGCTCCTAAAACTATTTTGAGCCTTAGGCCTGAGTTACCCCGTCAACTGGACAAGTCTCCCAGTTCAAAAATGAGGGTGATGTTCTGTCTTTCACACTGCTAGCCATTTATATTCTTTCATACCTACTCTAACAAAAATCAGTTTAAGGAATATAGAGCTAAATCTTGTAATAAATTCTGGAGGGACATACATCAAAATCTTAACTATGCTTATATTAGGGACATAAAAATTCAGGTGGTTTTACCATCTTGTTTATTTCTGTTTAAACAACCTTAATGGCCATCCAGATCCTGAGTTTTAAGAACTTATTACATACAAGTATTGTTTTTTAAATGATACATATACAATGTACAACACAATATCATTTGAGAGTTTTGTAACTCTCTCATTTGAACACTTCATTTGAACACGGTTGAAACGTCACCAGGTGAAGAAAAACCAGAAGCGTGGCAAATACCGGTCTTCGCCTGCTGCTCTAACTTCCACTCCTGCTACTCCCACGAGGCATGCGCCGTTACTGGAAGGTTCCCTCGCCGGGGACATTCTTCCCTCCCTGCATTCTTCCTCGGTTTGCTCCTTGTCATCCCCGGGTTCGGGTTCTCGATAAGACCGTCGCTGACTACCCTATATGACTCAGGCCCATGTCAGCCTCTTCTTTTTCTTCTAGGATGAGTCACCACTGGCTGTTATTGTGTTTTCCTGTCTCCTCTATCAGGACATAAGATGGGGACGCCTCACATCAGGGTCAGGAGAGACGTTAAGAACATGGGCAGGCTTTCCAGTGGGTTTTACTCTGTTGTATGTCCTATATCGCTCGCGTACATGACAATACCGAATGTAACCCTCTTCTCTAACATATGTACATTCCCCAAAAGTTACGTTCACATGATTTAAATTGTACTTAATGTCTTTAAAGGAAATATAAAGAAGATCCTTCACTGTCTGTAACTCACCCAGCCGAAAAGCCTGAGGCGTTAGAAAAAGAAGAAAAAAGACGGAACGGAAACGGCTGGAGGGTAGGCGCCTCCAGAAGCCACCCCGCCCGCCAAGGTCGCGGCTCAACCGCAAACTTTTTCTGTCCCCGCTAGCGTCCCCGCTAGCGTCCCCGCCCGGACGCTCCTGATTGGCCGGGCCCTAGGAGCGCGGAAGTGACGTCAGCGCCCGCTGTCGTTGGGAGGGTGCGCACAGCGCGGCCTCTCTTCGACGCCCCGCCCCTCGGCGCACCAAAACAAGCAGGCGG
>NW_007726287.1:165032-166170 GCF_000696425.1 Galeopterus variegatus | reverse complement strand
AGCAATCTCGACTGAGAGGATTACTTCTCCGTAGGCCATTTGCCCAGGTAATATTTTTTTTAGCAAACATTTAAGACATTTTTCAGTCACTTAATGTGTACCAAGCACTGGAGTTAAAAAGATACACAGAATAGGTTCTTGCCCTAACAGACTCAAAATTGTTGATGGGGGAGCAGGTGGGTGGTTGAGGTGGGGGACAGGTAAGTAAAAGAGTTCAAAGCATCATGGTAAATGGAATGATAGAAACATGCACAAGGTCCTGAGGGCATAGGGAAGAAGGTCATCAAAGACAAGACTGGGAGAGGACAAGCCTCCCAGATGTGAAGAAACTAAGGAATGGGTTGTACACTAGTTGTTTTAAAATCCAGCCTTCTATCGGAATCATTAGTGGAATTCTTTGAAAGTGAATCTGAATTTTATCAACAGGATCTCATCACCTACATTTTGTTTTTAAGTTCCTGAGGTAAATCTGATGTGCATTCAGGGTTCACCTGGCAGAGGTATGAAGGGTGGGTGTTCAAGGCATGTGGAAGAGCTTCCAAAAAGGCAGGGGATTCCGAACACCGTGAATTGATTTAGGAAGAGTAAGTGCAGGGAGGGAAGTGAGGGGGTTGTTGGGGGAATGGTGACAGATGATGCTGAAGCCACATCATGGAGGGCCTTGTGTGTCGAGCTCAACAATTTGAATTTTATCCCTACAGTATGGAGGAGTCATTTGTGCTTTTTTTTTGTTTTTTTTTTCCTTTTTGTCTTTTTTCGTGACCGGTAACAGGATCGCAACCCTCAGTGTCGCGCCCGTACCGCGACCGGCAACGGGATCGCAACCCACGGTGTCGGGCCCGCACCGCGCTCAACCAGTGAGTGGACCGGTCTCTATATGGGATCCGAACCCTCGGCGGGAGCGCCACCGCGCACCCAAGTGCCGCACTCTACTGAGTGCGCCACCGGGCTGGCCCCATTTGTGCTTTTGAAGTCGTTTGTTCTTTGGCCTTTTGCAACAACAATTGGTGGTGGATCAAACAAGAGGCAGACAGATAACTTAGGCTTTTTCAGTAATCCAGGCAAATAATGAAAATGTATTAAACTAAGGCAATGGCAGTCACACTAAGAAAATGCAGATGTGGGCCGGCCCGTGGCT
>NW_007726287.1:162712-164078 GCF_000696425.1 Galeopterus variegatus | reverse complement strand
GGCGGGAGTGCCGCCGCGCTTCCCAAGCGGTGCACTGTAGCAGTGCGCCACCGGGCCGGCCCCGGTAATGTAGAGATTATTAGGAACTCTTGTGAAAACGTTCAGTGGAGTGTAAGGGTAGAGAAGCCAGAGTGCAAAGAAGCTAAAGAAGTGGGAGATGGTGAATCCAGTTGACCTTTTCAAGATGTTTATCTGGGAAGGGTAGAAGAAAGGCATTGTTATTTGAAGTTTCTGGCTAGCTAATATTGAAAAATGATATTCCACGAGTAAGTCTATGGAGAGTTACAGATCTACCTCTGGTGAAGCATCCTATATTTTTGACCAGTCAAGTCTTTTTTGGTTGGGTTTCCGAGAGTGGCTCTTATTTCTTTCTTGCAGCTTAAGTGTTGTATAGACACCCCCATTTGTGGTTTAGTATTCCAAGAAATGAAATGAAATGAAGTCCAAAGAAGTTAACAAAATAGACCTCAGGAAGAACTGAGTTATACAGAAATGTACAGGATTCACAGTCATTTGTGAGCAATAATTTTTCTCTAAAAGAAAAAGTATAGTTTATTGAGATTTCCTGGGCTTAGCCAATGATGATTTTAGATTTGCTCACAACCACACACATTGTGGCCATGAGAAGAATCATGGAAGCATATTTTTTCTGTTGCTGATGTTCTCTACAGCAGTATTCTGTATATATTCTAGAATCCGTGGCACTTAACTGGTCTGTGACAGTAACTCCCATCCGCTTTGAGAAAAGTTAGTCTTGCTTTTCTGGGGTATGGAAGTAGGATAGCTCTTTGAATGAAATAAAAAGCAAATTCTGTAATTTTTTAAATAGTTTTCTTTTGTTGTCTGCTCTTTAATAATTATTTTAAAGTACACAACATTTAATTTTCAGTTCAGTTCCTTAATTTTTTAAAAATTTAAATTGACTGCTTTCTGTTACCTTCCAAAATCATGCTGGAAACAATTGATGTTTGAGAAATCATGAAGTTTCACGTTCTATTCTCAAGTCTTCTAAGTTCACTGTCCACATAGAATTAGATCACCGGAAGAAAGTAGCTTCTGCAAACTCTTAACTTCCTAGTATTATGATATTGGCCTTTCAGATATAAGAAATTCTTCTTTGAATACAATAATTTTATGTTCTGCAAAACCATAGTAAAGACTATTTGTTATGTTAACTGGTATTTCCTAGTCTGCTGTACACTTGTACAAGGTAGGCATTAATAAAATGTAATTGAATTAGAGTTGGGGTCAGAAAAAGACAGGACTCTGCATCTGCAGCTGAACTTGGATACTTTTCCCCCCCAGAACTGTGAACTCACCTTTCACTCTGCTTTTCAAGAAGCTCCTAATTTAGGAGTTAGTGAAA
>NW_007726287.1:160159-161297 GCF_000696425.1 Galeopterus variegatus | reverse complement strand
AAAAAAAAAAAATTTAGTGCACAAGACAAATACATGTATTTGATTATACTTATGCATTTATATGTAATTACATAATCATGGGTATAAGAAGAAATTAGGGAATTTTTTAAAAATTAGTGTATTTTAGGAGCTGGTGTTATGTTACAAATAGCCTCAGCAGTAAAGTAATTTCTGTCATGGTGTTTTCTATTTCCCATTAGGATATATTATGTACTCTGAATTTTAGAGTGATACTCATTCAAAAACCTCATCTGCCAAATTTTTATACCCAAATATTCAGTGACTTTACTTAGATTTCTTAACCTTTTATTGTCCCTTACTTCCTAAAAAGAGACTTTTTAGAAATTTTTTTTCTAATTGCTCCTCTCATGAATTTTAGTGCCAGCAATATGTTGTGTATCTCTTTATGTATTGTATGTATATCTGTGCTTTATACATAAAAACAGTAGGTCTTTTTTATGTATCACTAACCAGTTTTCATCCCCTCAAGGGTGATATCACCCTTGGTGAGAATGCATGGGGTAGGTTCATTCAGTTTATGAAATGAATCATTAGTTTACAGTTCGGTTTGTAACTTTTTCCTCTGTTAGCTGTTTTGTTACATCCATTGAATAGTTAATTTAAGATCAGGTTTCTCAAGATTAGGTCTGTTGTATAATTTCCTGGCCCAGTTCCCAGTAAATCATTATTTTCATATGAAAGAACACTTGATTCCCTGTGGGTGTGGTTTTCTTTCTTTTGTTGCAGACTGGCAGATAGTTGTTCAGATAATACTCAATTTGGGTTTGTCTGATATTTTTCTCATGGATAGACTGGGGTTATGGGTTTTGGGGAAGCATACCACAGAGTTGAAGTCTCCTCCTCATGGCATTAGGAAAGCGGGTATCAACATAATTTATACCTGGTGAGGTTAACCTTGAACACTTGGTTAAGGTTGTGTTTGCCAGGTGTCTCCATTATAAATTTACAGTTTTCCCCTTTTCACAGTGTACTTTCGAGGTGATTAACTAAGTCTAGCCCACACTCAAGGGGAATGGGATTAAGCTCCACTTCCTGGAACAGAGAGTGTCTATATATGTTACTTGGAATTATTCTTTAAGGAAGATTTGTCACTTCTCTTCCACTTATTTAGTCATTT
>NW_007726287.1:157442-158943 GCF_000696425.1 Galeopterus variegatus | reverse complement strand
ATAAAAATACAGGATCTTAGCTTGTTTTTATTACACCTCTTTAGAGTTGGAGATCTCTTTGGATTCTGGCTTCCATTGTATTTGCTAATCCTCATGGTTTTGTGCCATGTACAAATCTGATAAACCCACCTTCATTCAAACTTTTGACAAATTTGGTTCTTGGGATTTCCTCTTCCTTCCTGTTACCATTTTGCTACTTTGCTCTCTTTGGAATGAGAAGATTATTTCATTTTCACCCTTTAACTTTTGAGTTTGGATGGTGGAGGCTCTGCTGGTATTATGAAAACAAAAAGTTGAAGGTCAAAAACTGTATTAAACTTAGTAGCAATAGGTTGTTAACATTTGTAGCTATTAGAGTTTACAGTGCATTGAAGAGCAGTGAGGTATGGGCAGCAATTCATACATATGTGCGAGTTCATGTACACATGCTTTCTAAACAAAAGAAAGTTATATGAGTTATTGGTACAGGTTAATACAAAGAGTCTTTAAAAATTTCATGGAAGGATTCATACTTTATTTCCATTTTTCCACAAACTTTTTGAAGTACCCTCTTTGGGTTTTTATGTTGCCAGGGATTTNGCGTGGTGCTGACAACACCAAGTCAAGGGTTAAGATCCCCTTACCGGTCATTTAAAATAAATAAATAAATAAATAAAAATAAAAAAAAATAAAATAAAAAATGCTTTCATTTTTCTATATTTTTCATGTGTCAAAGATAAGGTTTTTAAGATTTGAATTCAGTCAGTTCAGTGATTGATAAGCCAGACAGCAGAATGTTCTGTCTGTGGAGGCACATTTTAAGTTGAACACCAGGGTCGGAAGTAGGAAGTACACTCATTCTTCACGCAGAATAGGCCTGAAGTGTTATTTTTTCTTTAGTCTTTATAACACTGTGCTGTAACCAGCTGATTTCTTTAGTCTTTTTTTTCCTGAATATAGGTACAGAATGAGCACATGTTGTTGGTGTACACCAGGTGGTATTTCCACCATTGACTTCCTAAAACGCTATGCGTCCAACACCCTATCCAGTGAATTTCAAACAGTTAATGAAGACCTCTGCTACTGCTTAGAGTGTGTGGCTGAATACCACAGAGCAAGAGATGAATTGCCATTCTTGCATGAGGTAATTTGCTTTAGATGGGCAGTAGTTTTCAAAGCTTGTTAACTAGGAAGAGAATAATTTTGAACTGTGTCAGAAGCAATCAGGGAAATGATGATATGATTTAAACTTTGAAGGCTGATACACCTCTAGTACCTAACTCATTGCCTGGTAGGTACTGAGTAAATGCTTATCACTGGTGGAATTGAGTTGAAACCTAAAACAGAATTTTATGGTCTAGCACTTTTTATTCATTTTGATATAAAACAATTTTATGGAAATTTGTGAGTTATGTGAGGGTTTTTTTTGTTTGTTTCACTTTTTTGTATCCATATATTTGTCAGTGCTACATTCATCTGTGTGAATGGTTGGGTTTGGTGTGTGTGTGGGGGTGTGTGGGGG
>NW_007726287.1:150385-156641 GCF_000696425.1 Galeopterus variegatus | reverse complement strand
GGGGGTGGGTGGGTGTGGCTGGCCAGTAAGGGGACTTTTTTTTTAATGGGCAAATGGTACAAACTTCTAAGGATAAGCATATTTTCCAGTCATAGTAACCAAAGTAAAAGATAACAGTTCTAAATTTGTGGCTTTGCATATTGGTTTATTACATTTACCTGATTAAAAACAGAACACAGATGTGTTCAGTAGACATGTGTACAGTATTTAGAGGAGGGGATAACTATTTATGAATCTGTGTTGAGAAACTTGCATTTTGTAAAGTTTCCTAATTATAAAGCTATCCAATGTCTTTATGTTAAAGCTGATGTTTTAAGGTTGATGTCTATGGCTAGAACATAGAAGGGAAGGCATAGAAAGCATAGCTCATGCCTTTGACAAAGAAGCTCCAACTTCTCATTTTCTTTGGAATACAGAGTAGCTGATAGGGATGTTGAAATATTTATAGCAACACTCTGCAAGTGTTTAAAACTCTCATACTCTGTGTACTCATATCTCATAAAAGTGGCCATGTTTAGATACTGTTTTCTTTAAATATAACGTATGATGTCTAATACTTCTTTAGACTTTTGAATTTTTGTACTTAGGAAATGGTTTTCTAGAATGATTATCATATCTAGCATACTTTTTAGGTAATAAGATGTAAAGCACGCTGCCCGTTTTTCTTTTCCTATAGGCTTTATGGGAATTAGAAACCTTACGTCTCATAAATCACTTTGAAAAATCCATGAAGGCAGAAATTGGAGATGATGATGAGTTATATATAGTAGACAACAACGGAGAGGCACAGCTATTTGACTTTTCTGGCCAAGACTTTGAAAATAAGCTTCGAGTTCCTCTTCTTGAAATACTGAAATATCCTTACTTGCTTCTACATGAGCGTGTTAGTGAGTATCTTGGGTATTCCTCAAGTTATTAGTTTTATTGTTTTATGATTGTAAGAATTTAAGTTTATCTATATTGAAAATTTGTTTGCTAAACATGTAAGTAGGCTACTTAATATTATTTTTTCTCAACATTTTTCTTTTGGGGGGGAGGGAGGCAACTGGCCAGTACAGGGATTGAACCCTTGACCTTGGTGTTACCAGCACCACACTCTGATCAACTGAGCTAACTGGCCAGCCCAACATTTTAGTATGAAAGTTTTTGAACATAGAAGAGTGAACACCAGATACCCACCACATAGATTCTACAATTGTTAGTATTTTGCTGTATTCGCTTAGTCATATATCTATTCAATTCAGTTAATTTTTATTCTTGTAATTTGTCTGTGGCAGGAATCTCAGCCCTGGCACCGTTGACATTTTGGACTGGATAATTCTTTGTTGTAGGAGCTGTGGTGTTCATTGTAGGATGTTTAGCAGCATCTCTGGCCTCTGTTCACTAGATGCCGTTAGCACACCCTCCCACAATAGTTGTCAACCAAAAATGTCTCCAGACATTGCTGAATATCTCTTGGGGGATATGGGGAGCAAAATCACCCCCTGTTGAGAAGCAGTGGTCTAGTAATTTTCACTAATCAACATGGCATGGAATGTTATGGCTGTCTAGATTTTGGTCATTTTTATTTGCATTTTTTAATATGAATTTTCCTGATCTATCAAATCTAACAATATATTAATACCTTTAAGGCATCTAATATCTAGTCCATATTCGAATTTTCGCAATAGTTGCAAAATGTGTTTATGACTTTTTTTTTTAAATAAGAATCCAGGTAGAGACCACACATTGCATTTGGTTCATGTTTCTTCCATCTCTTTTAATTCAAAACTATTTGTGTGCACACACACTCTTACACTTTTTTTTTTTGCCATGAGTTTGACTTTATTATTTTTTTTCCTTTTTGCCTTTTTTCGTGACCGGCAACGGATCACAACCCTCAGTGTCGCGCCCGTACCGGGCCGGGACCGGCAACGGGATCGCACCCCTCAGCGTTGCCCCCGCACCTCGCTCAGCCAGTGAGCGGCCGGTCTGTATGTGGGATCCGAACCCTCGGCGGGAGTGCCACCGCGCTCCCAAGCGGCGCACTGTAGCAGTGCGCCACCGGGCCGGCCCATGAGTTTGACTTTATGAGGAGACTGTATGGTTGCTCTGTGGAATAATACACTTTATGGATTTTTCTGATGTCTTTCTTGTGATGTTATTTAACTTGTTTCTCTATCTGTATTTTTAGTTAACTGAAAAGTATATCTAAATGTCAATTAGATAACTCAATTCTTTCTAAAGCAATAAATTAAAAGTAACTAGATTTTAAAATTCTAACAAGGCATTTCAAACATTTATTAAAGAATTATATATCCAGAAAAGTATATGAACTGTTGATTTTTTTTCTTTTTTACAAATTAAACACACTTGTGTAGCCAGTATCCAGCTCAAGAAACAAAACATTATCACTGTCACAGGAGCTCCTCTCGTGCTTTTCCAGTCATTATCCCCTCTCCCTAAAGCCAGCCACTATCACTGGCATAATATTTTTTGAAACTTGACAAACTAGAAATGACTGATCTGATAGTGTAAATGGATTATTTAATAAATGGGAGTGGGACAACTACCCGTTTGGGGGAGAAGCTGACTTCGTTTCTCTCTCCTGTACCAAATGAAGTCCAGGTGGAACAAAATGTAAAATGCCAATGAAATTGGACACATGACCATACTTCTAATTAGATCTATGGAGATAATTACACCAAGTGTAAAAAATGATGTATAGTCTAGTAAAGTCAGAATAATTTCAGAGAACACTATGATCAACCAATTAGTCTGTCAGGTAGGTAAATATTGTTCCTCTATATATATTACCAGCATTTTTATGCCTCAGTTTAAAAAAAAAATGGGGGAACAACTTTTTATTTACCTACAGAGCGACTGAAGGAGCCAGCTTTAGGGAATCTTGATAAGCTTATAAGATTTATATCTTTTATTTACTGTCCTATTTTTTCTATTTAGACGAATTATGTGTTGAAGCACTTTGTCGAATGGAACAAGCCAATTGCTCTTTTCAGGTTTTTGACAAACATCCTGGGATCTATTTGTTTTTGGTCCATCCCAATGAAATGGTGAGTATGAGTGTTAGGCAGTGGAAGGACATGCACCGGTTTTGTACTTATAAGTAGGTATAGTAGAGGCTTTTGTTGTGTATTCTGTTTAAAATGTTTGCTGAAATTTTTCTTTTTTATTTTAAAATTGCTACAGTTAAGTAGAGGGTACCATGGGGTCAAAGAAGAGAGGTTCCAAGAGGATGGGGAATACTTCCTGACAGGTGATGCTGACAAATAAAGGAATAATTTGATTTTCTTTCATTCTGTTGAACTGAACTAATGAAGAAAGACTTTTGTTTTTCTCACTTGCCTACTCCAGTCCAAATACATGGAAATACCCGTTAAAATATTTGAAAAATTATTTTGCTAATAGAGGAGATTTAAAAAGGGGGGTGGGGAGGACTGGGAAATTCCTAGGGGCTAGAAATGAAGAGGGACATAAAAGTCAGAACAGTGGGCAGGAACAGAAGCAGAGAGCAACACTGGAGCATTGACATAGAGCCTATGTCACCATATGGCGAGGCAGTTTGTGCTGCAGGTCTCATGCACATTGGCATCTAGACCTGAGTTACTACATTAAGCCAGTAGCCATGAAGGACTGCTCTGCCCCTATAAGGCAAAAAAAGAAGCATTTTTTAAAAAGTGGCAAAGAAAGAGCATGATAATTGGGTTTCCAGTCAAGATGGTGAATTTCAGTTTCCTCTGTGCCAAACACATAATAATGATAGAAAAAATCCAAAAAGAGGAAATGAAAAAGGTATAGTCACACCCCTCAAAAGTTAACTGTTTCTGTAGACCAGCAATGGAACAGAAACACAAAGTAATGGTGGAAACCTGTAGTCCTAGATGGCTATAGATAGTTGGGGATTCAGCTTGTGCAGGATAACAAGAATTAGAAGTGTTCTTCAGGCAAAGCAAAGAACCAGAGCCAAGCTCTGTGCTTAAAACAAGGGTGGGGCTCCCCTGCCTGTGAAAGAAGGTTGGCAAAGTGCAAAAAGGTTGACTGGTGTTTTTAAAGTTGCATACCTGTAGAGGAAGCAGGTCTAGTCTTATAATCAGGACCTGGGTCAAGCATTTGCAGGCTTGGTGATGGAGTCTACAGTATCCCTTATGAGACCAGGGATTGAGTTCCGAGCTGCCAATATTAGACCTAGTTCTAGAGTAGGCCTCTGAGGGCTGGATAGAAGCAATCCCAGATTTATAGTTAGGAAGGGTATGGAAGGAGGGAGAGTAGTAGAAGGACACAAAATCCCTCTCTGTAGGAAGGGCTTGCAAATCAAATCCCTGAAAAACACGTGAAGAAAATGATTGCTAAGACAAACAAGACTAGAACTGTTGCTTCCCACCCTCCCCCAAGATCAACTCTGGAGGGACTTGAGAGAGAAAATGTGGAAAATGGAGAAACTCTGAGTTAACAAGTGCTGTTTTGAATGGTGAATGTGGGAGATGTGCAGGAGGCATCCTGTTTTCTGGCTGTGGGAGAATAAAATAGGAAAGGAACTATTAAGGTTCTGCTTTTAGTTCTCCCTCGCCATTGCCTTGGATAATGCCTGCATCCATATCTGTGGCAACTCAAAGATCTGATCCAGGTGAAGGCAGGAATAAAATCAGGGCAGTGCTGAACCCCAGCATTTGTGAGATGCTGAGACAAGCAGGTGGCAATCAGTTACACTGATAGTTACTTCAGCATCATCCCTTCTCAACTCCCAGTACTGGGGAGTGACAGCCTATTAGTGTCTTTTCATGCTGCTGCTTCTTGGGAGTAAAGGGTGACTACTTGACTTGGTAAAATAAATTGTGTAGCAATGAGTAAAATTCTTGTGGTTTGGGTTTTATCCACCACTCTCACCCCTGAATTCACTGGGAATAAGCCAGGTTGGGGTCTGGCCTTCTATAGGCACTGCCTGTTGGGAGCCGGTACCCTAGACTGAAAATGAATTTATTAGCTAAAAATAACAGGCGTTTGAGAAACCTAAAGATTTCAGTAGAAGCAGACATATTAGAGTACTTGGCCAGTAATTTAACGTTATTATAATAAACATGCTAAAAGAAATAAGGGAAGATACTAACATGAAATGAGAACTAGGAAACAAGAACCAAACAGAATTGTAAGATGTGAAAAATCTGACGTTTAAAATACAGGCTTCAGGAGATGGGATAAATAACATAATGGGTACAGCTGAGAAAACAAATTATTGGGTTAGAAAACTAGATTGAGGGAATCTCTAAGAAGGAAGGAAAAAAATAGAAATAGGAAATACGAGGGTACTTCAAAAAGTTCGTGGACAAATAGAATTAAAAGATAATGCAAATCTTTCCACGAAGTACCTTCATATAAAAAGAAAAGTTAAGAGATGGTTGATAAAAGTAGTGTTAACAGATATAGGAAGTCTCAGAAAGAGAAAAATAAAAAGATGAGTAAGGGATATAAATTTCCTTGGGGAGGGGGAGAAAAAGTAGACTGCTGCTTGTAAGGGCCTATGTAAAGTGTCTGAGAAGCAAGAAGGAACACCTAGATAGAATAGTGAAATTTAAGAACATTAAAGGCATACTCAAAAAGGTTCTCCAAAGAGAAGATCACATGTGAAGACACAAGAAGCAAATTGACACCATATTTGTAGCAGTTGCATTGGATGCAAGGAGACAGTAGAGTAGTATTTTTACAGAATATTGAAGGAAAAGAGCTTAAAAGCCTAAAGTTAATGTCTCCAGCCAAACTCATTCAGATATGATGGCATAATAAAAATAACTTATTCATATAAGGTCTTAGAAGACCTGAACAGACATGTTCCACAAGAGGCCATAAGCATGCGAAAGAATGTTTTTTAATGATCAGGGACTTGATATAAGACCACAGAGAAATACCATTTTAAACTTGTGTGATTGAGAATACAAGTACTGGAGAGGGTGTGGATTGCAAGATCTCTTATTATTGTTGATAAAAGGTCTTGCATTTAGTTGTCATGTCACTTTAATCTGGAAGTTATTTGTCTTTTACGACAACTACTTTTTTGAAGAATACAGTCATTTCTCCTCCTGCCTCTTTTTTTTTTTTCCCCTTTTTGTCTTTTTTCGTGACCGGCAACGGATCGCAACTCTCGGTGTTGCGCCCGCACCTCGCTCAGCCCGTGAGCAGCCGGTCTGTATGTGGGATCCGAACCCTCGGCGGGAGCGCTGCCACGCTCCCAAGCAGCGCACTGTAGCAGTGTGCCACCGGGCCG
>NW_007726287.1:138378-149543 GCF_000696425.1 Galeopterus variegatus | reverse complement strand
TCTTATTATTGTTGATAAAAGGTCTTGCATTTAGTTGTCATGTCACTTTAATCTGGAAGTTTTTTGTCTTTTACGACAACTTCTTTTTTAAAAAATACAGTCATTTCTCCCCCTGCCCCTTTTTTTTTTTTCCCCTTTTTGTCTTTTTTCGTGACCGGCAACGGATCGCAACTCTCGGTGTTGCGCCCGCACCTCGCTCAGCCCGTGAGCAGCCGGTCTGTATGTGGGATCCGAACCCTCGGCGGGAGCGCTGCCACGCTCCCAAGCAGCGCACTGTAGCAGTGTGCCACCGGGCCGGCCCTCTCCTTCTGCCTCTTTGAAAAATGGAGTGCTCCTTGTTTTGAGTTTGTCTGTTATTTCCTTGTGGATAGGTTCAAGTTAAACATTCCCAACTGGAGCACTATGTAAGTGATGTTATGTCCTCCTCAGGATGTCATACATAAGAGTCACTTCATGTTCTTTGCTCTTGGTGATGTTAATGTTATCTAGACAAGATGTTGTCTACTTTCTCCACTGTATAATTTATATATTTTTTAGATACTTTAAGACCATGTAATATCCTGCTTCTCGTCAAAATTTTCTTCTAAATTTAGCATTCACTGATGCTTCTTGCCTGAACCAGCTTTTCTGTGACTACAAATTTGTAATTTTCCAACTCCAGTACTCTCTCCACATTAAGCAGGCAGCACTTGACACTGTATTGCAATCAAGAGCCTTTTCCTTTTCTGGTTATTTGTCAATTTATTATTAGTATACACTCATGGCTTCCTGTGTTTTTTCTAATAGTTTATAATTCATCAGTTATGTTGGCATAGAGCTCATGCTTTTATTCATTTGGTTTATGTTTTTCAAACTTTTTTGATTATAACCTATAGTAAAACATATTTTCATGGAGTGCACACATAGGTATGCATATATGAAGGTACTTCAAAAAGTTTGTGGAAAGATTTGTGTTATCTTTTCTATTTTTCCATGAACTTTTTGAAGTATCCTCGTATAATGTAAAACATTTAGAAAACATTACTTTTACTATGAAGAATGCACTCTGATATTTTTCTGTTCTGTTTAGCTTTTTTTAAGGCTGGTTGCCCTCACTAAATTTAATTTGTAGCCCCCAAGGAATTTTAAATAACGTCCCTATGCTTATACTGCCATGTAGAAGTGGCCTTTCATTTCTTTTGAGATTCCTCTTTATGTTTTCTTTCCTTTTTTAAAATATTCTATTATGGAAAATTACAAACATACAAAAGTAGGGAGAATAGTATAATGAAACCCCCGTATATCCATCAGTTAGCTTTATCAATTATCAATGCATTGTTAACCTTCTACTCCCCTTTGGATTAGTTTAGAGCAAATCTTAGGTATCAGAGCATTTCATCCATAACATATTTCAATATGTGTTTCTAAAAGATAACAACCTTTTAACAAAACAAAACAATAATACTATCACATCTAAAATAATAATTCCTTAATACCATATTTCCAGTCAGTGCTGAAATGAATGGAAATGATTGTCTCAAACGGTTTATTAGGGTCAGTTCAAATCAGGATCAAATAAGGTCCCTACGTTGTGTTAATTAGTATCTCTTAATGTGTTTTTTAAAATCTGTAGAGAATCCTATTTGCTTATCCATGTTATTGCTGTATGTAGACCATTGATTGTTGAATGAAGTAATAAACATGTTATGCATTTAGGTTCGGCGTTGGGCTATCCTGACTGCAAGAAACTTGGGAAAAGTGGACAGAGATGATTATTATGACTTACAGGAGGTTTTAACTTGCCTTTTTAAAGTCATTGAACTGGGGCTTTTAGAAAGTCCAGACATTTATACTTCTTCTGTCCTTGAGAAGGGTAAATTGATTCTTCTGCCTTCACACATGTATGATACTACCAACTACAAAAACTATTGGTTAGGTGAGTATTTTTCCTACACTGATATAATTAGTATCTTCTGTAGTTCTAATGAGTGTCCTGAAAAGGAAGTGATGTCTTTTGGCGATGAGATCAAAATTGCTAAATATAGGATTTCATAATTCCTAGTTCTTGTTCTGTCATTAAATTGGTTCAACCAGCACATATCTTATTATTAGATGTTATTTATCCTAGAAACCTTCTGTATAAGATGTGCATTATGAGTCTTTTGTTTAAAACAATGCCAGATTAACAAAATATTAGTATAGTAGTTGACTTTAATAGGGTTTTATCATTAATTCTTTTCTTCCAATGTGTAAAATATTTCTCGGTAGAGAGAGAGATTAGCATTATTTATAAGTTCTATACTGACTCAAAATCATTCTACCCTATTTCATTGATCCACGTCTTAAGGTCACATGTCATAATTGGCAGTGATTTCTTTTCTTTCTTAGTGGCATATTAAATAGAGTATATCTTAAAATTGAAGGCATTTTAGAGTGACAAAATATATGTTATGTGGTAGTCATCTTAGAAATTGTGTTCCTACCAAGCTAGTGCCATTTTCCCCTTTTACACTTAAATCAATTCTAGTACTTGGCAGCAGTTATATATAAATTTTTGAGGAACTGGATACTGTTTTGCTTCATCTTCCTGCCTTGTTTTTCTTTTGTCAACTAAGCCAGAGAAGTCATTAGAATAGTGTTATTTCAAGAAAACTGCAAATGATCTTACAGGTATTTGTATGTTGCTGACCATTCTTGAGGAGCAAGCCATGGATTCACTGTTGTTGGGATCAGACAAACAAAATGATTTTATGCAATCAATACTTCACACCATGGAGAGACAATCAAATGGTAATAAACCTTATTTGCTAAATGTTTTTGAGTACTGTGATGATGGTGCACTCTTAACTGCAAGAATTGGGAGGCGGGGTGTGTAGAAGAGAAGAGTTAACTTTTTATGTTTAGGTCACAGATTCAGACTTTCAAATCGGAAAGAACCTTTAGAGTTTAATTAATTCAGTACCTTACTTTTATAGAATAAGGGACTGAATGAAGCCCAGGGAAGTTAACCTACTTTTTCATGCTGAAAAAGTTAGTGGTAGAATGAGAACCTCTGGGAGACCCATTTCTAACAACAACGTGGGGAAAGCCTCCTTGTCCCATGGTCTCCCTTTGCCTGCCTCTTCACTTCTCCATGATTTTCTAAGGTTCGACATGGCAACTGCCTGCCACATGTGGTTATTTAAGTTTATTTAAAAGTTCAGTTTTTCAGTCTCCCTAGCCATATTTCAAGGCTCAATAGCCACATGTGCCTGGTGGCTACTGTATCAAACAGTGCAAATACAGAACATTTCCATCATCACAGAAAATTCTCTTGGACAGTGCTGCTCTAGGTAGTCTAGAAAGTGAGGCCTAAACTTGTAGTTATGTTTATTAGACCCAGACCTTCTTTTGCTGATAGTTGTATCAAGCTAATTATGGAGGATCTGTACTTAAATGTTTCTGATCTTACCTTCTTTATTCAGGAATGAATCAGTAAAGATGAAGCATATGAAAACATAATGAATATAATTTTTCTCCCTCATTCACTTTTCTTCAGGCAACTTTACTGTGGATATAAACTTACTTGTGTGAGATTCTAAAAGGAATGTATTAATGTCATTCTTTTTTTGATGGCATATATTTTCTTGCTAGAATATTCCTGTTTAAGACTATTACTAATTCATTTGATAGCATTTACTGTATGAATTGTTCTTTTCTTTCCCTGTGCCTAACTGCACATATAATTGTTTTTCTGTTAATTCACCTCCCTCTTCTTCAAAATGTGAGTCCTCTTTAAGAAACCTTTCATAATTGTCTTCACCAAACTACTTTCTTCCTTACTTGAGAGCTTATTAAATATAAGGCATTGTTTCAGCTGCAGTGAAACATACAAAAATATATGATGAAGGTTTACACAATGACTGTGATAAAAAAGAATCTGAGAGGTTTAAGGGAAGTAAAGGAGCAGGTTCAGCTTCTAGGGTGACTAAACAACAGTAACTTGAGTGAGTTAGAGCACTTGCCTCAGAAGGATACTGCAGAAGATTAAATGGCGGGGGGATGTTTAATGCAGGAAGAAACATCTAAGCCAGACTTTTAAGAATGGATAGATAAGATTTTGACAGGTGGTGTTATAATAGTAAAGGCATTCTGGTGCTTATTTGGGAAAAAGCCAGTGATCTGTTTTTGCTGAAGATAGTGTATGATTATTGTAGTATGAAAAATAAAGCTGGTTGGGCTGGCCCGTGGCTCACTCGGGAGAGTGTGGTGCTGATAACACCAAGGCCGCGGGATCGGATCCCATATAGGGATGGCCGGTTAGCTCACTGGGTGAGCGTGGTGCTGACAACACCAAGTCAAGGGTTAAGATCCCCTTACCGGTCATCTTTTTTTTAAAAAAAAAAAAAAGAAAAAGAACACCAAGTCGAGGGTTAAGATCCCCTTACCGGTCATCTTTTTTTTAAAAAAAAAAAAAGAAAAATAAAGCTGGAAAGAAATACTAGAGCAAGATCTTGTAAGTGCTTAACTGAGGACTTTGAATTTTCTTGGAACACATTAAGGAGCTATTGGAGGTCTTTGAGTAGGACAGTACCTTGCCACTGCATGTCTGATAAAGGAGAAGGAGGGAAAGGGCTAGAGAGCTTATGACTAAGAGGAATTCCTTCAAATTGGATAGAAAGTAGATAACAAAGCCATGTTGAGATATGAATGGATGAAAGGTGTGTATCTTTGCTTACCTATTAGCTAAGGGATTCAGTCCTTTACACTAGCTGCCTGGCACACAAAACATAGGATCATGCTGAAGCATAATTTCTTTTATCATGGCCCTTATTTAGATCTGTAAATACTAAGTTTCTCTTTCCTTTTTTCCCTTCTAAAACTTTTCTGTTATTTATTGGATGATAGGACTATAGAGTTCTAGGAGGGGTTGAGGAACTGAGTAAGTGTGGCAAACAGGGTGAGAAGGTTGTGTTTACCTAGACGGTTTTGTTGCTCATTAAACAGCTTGTTTCCCACTAAACTTTCTTTTTACAGAGGTGTCATAGTATTGCTTAAAATTTTTTTTGAAAATTTGGCAGTTTTTAAAACCTGTTTCTCCAAATATCAGTGGCACTTTACTTTGTTACATGCTGCTTTGCTTTCATTTTTGTTGCTAACCAGATAAAGAATGCTTACTTCTCAATAGATTTTAGTATATTTTTCTAATTATTTTGTAATTCTGCAGTTGCTTCATTGTATTTCAGATGATAGTATGGATCCTTTCTGGCCAGCATTACATTGCTTCATGGTGATTCTGGATCGCCTTGGATCTAAGGTCTGGGGTCAACTTATTGATCCTGTTGAGGCATTTCAAACCATTATCAACAATGTGAGCTATAACAGAGAGATCCAGAATATACGGAACAGCTCTGTAAGGTTAGTTCAGTTAATGTCAGGATTTAAGAGTAATCTCTGTAAGGAAGTCTGTTGCAACTGACTTAACAAGAAGGTTATTTTTGTCTTGTTTTTTTGTTTTTCATTTTTTTCTTCTTTTTAGTAATTTCTATCTATTCTTAATATTTAAGGACCAAGTCAGAACCAGTGTCATATTTGGATGATATGGTGACTTGCAGCCAGATTGTATACAATTATAATCCTGAAAAAACCAAAAAGGTATAAAATACTTTGAAAATTCAGATGATTTTATATTGCCTCTATATTGTATAGACATAAGTAGTTGAATTACTGATTTTATGATATGTTAGCTATTTTGAACCAACTGCTACATAAAGGCTTTCAGATTGAACAGATGTACTATGCATGGGGAAAAATGGATTTCTAACTACATTGTGCACACTTTGGAAAATTAATTTGTAATTGCATTTAGGGAAGATGGAAAGTTTAACCTCTAGTTTGATAGTTGACTAAGTAGGGGAGGGTATGTGACACGACTAGAAATCAGAACCAGCTAATGGAAAGAAGGCCAGAGTACATGAAAGTGGTGTAAATTTGCCTTTTCATGAAACTTTAACCTCAAAATTCAACTTGTTTTCAATTTCTTGGGGGTTATATATATTAAAACTAATATATAGTAAACAAAAATAGGAAAGTTGAGAAGTATGTTTTATTTCTTACAACTTGGGTGTTAAACCTGTCTTAAATGCTGCTTATTTATCTCATGTCAGTATTTCTTTCATTTTAGGATTCAGGGTGGAGATCAGCCATTTGTCCAGATTATTGTCCTAACATGTATGAAGAAATGGAAACATTAGCCAGTGTACTTCAGTCAGATATTGGTCAAGACATGCGTGTTCATAACAGCACATTTCTGTGGTTCATACCTTTTGTTCAGTCCCTCATGGATCTTAAGGATTTGGGTGTGGCTTATATAGTAGAAGTTATTCATCATCTGCATTCTGAAGTCAAAGATGTTCTCAACCAAACAGATGCTGTGTGTGACAAAGTCACTGAATTTTTCCTTTTGATTTTGGTGTCAGTGATTGAATTGCATAGAAATAAAAAATGTTTGCATTTGCTGTGGGTTAGTTCTCAGCAATGGGTAGAAGCTGTTGTAAAATGTGCCAAGCTTCCTACCACTGCATTTGCACGGAGTTCTGAGAAATCAGGAAATTGCTCCAAAGGAACAGCAATTATATCATCACTGTCGTTGCATCCAGTGCAATCTAACTCTGTACAACTTGCTTGTGTGCAGTTGATTAGAAGTCTCCTTAAAGAAGGTTATCAGCTTGGGCAGCAAACTCTTTGTAAGCGATTCTGGGATAAGCTTAACTTATTCCTTCGAGGAAATTTATCTCTAGGTTGGCAGTTGACTAGTCAGGAAACCCATGAGTTACAAACTTGTTTAAAGCAAATTATTAGAAACATAAAATTCAAAGTACCTCAGTGTAGCACTTTTATGGATCTGACTCCTGCATGTAAAACTCCTCCTGCATCTTATAATAAAGGGGAAAGTGAACAAATAGGTAAGAAGTTTAAAAAAGGAATGCATTGTCCGGAAAATTCCAGCCCAACATTTTCTAAAGATCCGATCAAAGCTGACACATATCAAGTGCAACGGAGTATATTGATGAAAGCAAGCAACACTCTAGAAGAAGAGGATGAGAAGCACAATTATATAAGGGAATTGAAACCAGAAGATCATTCCTCAGCTGAGTCATGCTTTAAGCAGAGTAGTAAAAGCCTTTTTACTGAAAGAGCTCAAGATCAAATTAAAATAAATACACAGAAGAAGTCTGTTAAAGAGAACTCCTCATATACACCACAGAATTGTACTTCAAGAAAGGGTCCAGGAAGGGGATGTGACAGAGGAGTAATAGTATCAACACATTTGTTGACTGATTGTAGCACTGATTCTCTGGAAAAATTGTCCACATCAACCGAGGATTTCTCTTTAAAGGACGATGCTCTTGGTAAAACTTCAAAACTGAAAACTAAGGCGCAGAAAGATACAATTTGTGCAAAGCTATCACATGTGATAAAGAAGCAACACAGGAAAAGTACTTTGGTCAGTAACGCTATCAGTTTAGAAGAAGATCTGACTGTGTCTAACATTGGGAGTTTCTGTTCAAGGAAAGATACAGGAGTTCAGAAAGGGGACGGCTCCATAGAAAATCTGTCTTTAGACCGTAATGGTATTCTGAATGATAATAAAAATGAAGAACAAAAATCTCAAAACAGTTTATTGGTGAAAAAGAAACAATTAAAGAATGAAGAGTTAGATACTTTCTCTTCCCATGAAAGCAGTTGTCAAATACAGGAATGTCATGTTGATGATCAAGATTTGGTCTCATTTACAGAAATGACCAATACTCTAGTGAAGAAAACTCCCTTTAAAGATCCTGTGACTCTTCTTGAATTAAGAGATAAGGAAATGAACAAGAGTACTGATCCAGTTTCTTCTAACTTGGTAAGTGAGCAGGCTGCTGGCATCAGCCCGAAGTATGACATCTTAACAGATTCTCAGGTAGACAGAGACCTCCACAAATTATCTTTAATAGCTCAAGCCAGTGTTATTAAGTTTCCATCAGATTCAACTCAAAAAAGCTCATCCCAACTACAAAGAAAAGTAGATGATGATGAAAGATGTTTTATAGCAAACCAAAATAAGGTTGGAGACAGCTGCCATGGACAGATTATCGTTATTTCAGATTCTGATGATGATGATGATAGTGATGAAAGAATTCTAGGGTTTGAGAAACACATGAAATGGGACAAAACATGCACTGAGAAAGAATGTCCAGAGCAGCATGCTTC
Source organism: Galeopterus variegatus (assembly GCF_000696425.1). Lineage (NCBI taxonomy): Eukaryota > Metazoa > Chordata > Mammalia > Dermoptera > Cynocephalidae > Galeopterus > Galeopterus variegatus. The sequence continues at coordinate 141,329 of NW_007726287.1, read as the reverse complement.
AATAGTTAATACTAATGTAGAAGAGAAACTAATAAAGGAAGAAATGACAAAGTCTCTTTCGCAGTTTGAGGAATCTGATTCTCAGTTTTTTGAGTTTGAAAGTTCATCTGAAGTGTTTTCAGTTTGGCATGATCATAAACTAGACAATTTACTTCAAGAGGATGAAAAAAATTCGTATTTGACTCATATCGCCGATAGCACAAATGATTTGGGTTATGATACAGATTATGTACCTGAAGAGGTTATTAAAGAAGTAGCAGAGGGTGTTGAAGAATATGCAGAACCATGGAGTAGTAGTAGTTCCGTTGATGAATTTTGTGAAATTGAAGTAAAAAAATCTAAAAGAAAACGATTTGAAAAACTTATTGCTAAAGATCCTCTAAGGCCTTCATCTTCTGTCAGAAATGAGGACCAGTCTGATATTCTTAATGAGAGAGAGCTTACTGAAAATGATCTTAAAAGTGTAGACATACAGACTGCAACTCCCAGTTCAAGTGTTCAGAGAGCCACTGCAGTTTCAACAAAGAAATCTCCAAAGCTTCGTACTTACTCAAAACCCATTAGGAAGGTCCAGCTTTCTAAAACTCCTAAGAAAACACATTCAGATACCAAAAAAGGACAGAATAAAAGTTCAAGTTACATAAGTTGTAGGACAACTCCTGCTATAGTGCCACCAAAGAAATTTCGCCAGTGCCCTGAACCAACTTCAACAGCTGAGAAGCTTGGTCTGAAAAAGGCTCCTCGTAAGGCATTTGAATTGTCCCAGCGATCTTTAGAGTGTATAGTTCAATTACGTCATCATGGCAAAACTGTTGGAGTAGTTGATACCCCAAAAAAAACTAAATTAATTTCTCCTCAGAAACTCTCTGTCAAAAATAATAAACTACTAACAAGTCGAGAGCTTCAGTTGCAAAGGCAGATGAAATCCAAGTCACAAAATAGACAAGGACTTTTTGATTGTGAAGGTACAGGTGCTACAAGAGTAGGGCCACCACAGACAGCACAGAATTCTGACATAATTATACTAGAAGAGACTCTACTAGAATCTGATAGGACAGATCATAATTATAAAGGAGAAACTGAGATACTTGCCAACAGTAATGGAGAACGATTAATAAAATGCATGCCTTCTGAACCAGAAACCTTAATAGCAAAATACATTTGTCAGGTCACTGATGATGCTTGTCTTTTAAACCAGTGTGATTCTACAGTGTTAGATGGAGGAATACCAACGAATGAACGAATTGTCTCTACTTCAAAGGACCCTTTAGGTGGAGGAGATCAAACAGTACATCAGGTGCAGGTGGCAGCTTTGAAAGAGGGAGAGCCTGAGTCCAACAGTGATGCAGAGGATGATAGTTTATTTTTAACACAAAATGATCCTGAAGATATGGATTTATGTTCACAAATGGTAAATGATAATGATGAATTCATTGACATAGTTCATGGAAAAGATACAGTTCAGGTGGAAGAAGATTCCGTAAGTCGGCCTCGGTTGGAATCTGTGAGTGGCACAAAGTGTAAGCAGAAAGGTTCATTGACATAGTTCATGGAAAAGATACAGTTCAGGTGGAAGAAGATTCCGTAAGTCGGCCTCAGTTGGAATCTGTGAGTGGCACAAAGTGTAAGCAGAAAGGTTGTGTTGAAACCCTGAGAAACCAGGGCGAATACTGCTCAAGACACTCGGAAGCTAAAGCAGCCGAGGAAGATGTGTTTCGTAAACCTGGCTTGCCACTTTCTACATCTAAACCTTTGAGACGTTCCACTGCTAAGATTTTTAGCTCAAGTAGTACTTCACGAATTGCTAATCTTTCCAAGTCTTTGGAAGATAGTTCAGCACTTCCACCAGCTCTAAGAAATAAGTCAAATGGGGTGCAGCCTATTTTGAAAGTACCACAGCCAGCTTCCCTGGTATCTCAGAAACCAGTGGGTGAAGTGAAGAGTTTGTGCAATGTTCTTCGTTCTCAGACTCCAAATAATTCTATCCGGCAAGGTTACACGCTTCCATTTGGTGAAAGCAGGGCTTTTGCAGCAGCTTCAGTAAATACTGTCTTTTCATCACAGTCTATCTGTGACACCTTCGTTAAAGAAGTCTTAAAATGGAAATATGAGATGTTTCTGAACTTTGATCAGCGTGGGTCCCCGGCAAGTCTTTGTCAGTCTGTCTCAAGACCTGTGCCTGTCAGATTTCAAGATTGTGAAGATTATATTAACGTTTTTTTCCCTTTGGTGGTATTGAATACTTTTGAAACAGTAAGTATATGTTTCAGTTTTATGCCTTTCCAAACTTCAAGTTGCTCCTTTGTTTTTACCAGGCTGAATAATAGAGTACGGTTAATTGATCTGTTGACTTAGATGTTGCTTTTAGATTTCGTGTTGAGGGGATATTTGTGTCAGCCACTGTTCTAGATGCTGGCAGTATTAGAGGAAACGCTTTCTTAACCTCTGCCCCTTCGAGGTTACAGACACAGTTCAGAGTGCTAATGTACTAAGTCCCAAGGCACCACAGGAGGAAATATTTATTGATGCATGGATAAGGGAAGACTTCTCAAAGTAGTCTCCTGTCTACATTTGCTGTTGTTAGAGTAATGTAGACCTTTTAAGTTTTTTTGAGGAGGTGGCAAAGGGTCAATTACATTGAACAACACAAAGCAGTAAGTCCTAAATTTTTCTTTACATATCTGTATACCCAATTTCTTACTCATAGCAGCTGCTCTATTCCCAGAACAACCTCCCCAACCCCAGTACATTCCATTCTGGTTCTTTTCTCCTCCTTAGGCCCCTTGATAAGGTTAGCCAAATAAAGTACAGGATTCCCAGTTAAATCTGACCCTCAGAAAAACTGAATAATTCTTTAGTGTAAGCATTCAACTGCATTTTGAAGGGTGTTTTTGGTGTTTTCAAGGCAGGTAAGGGGTTGGGAGTAAACTTTTACTTTTTCAGATTTCTTT
>NW_007726287.1:136377-137605 GCF_000696425.1 Galeopterus variegatus | reverse complement strand
TTTGGTGTTTTCAAGGCAGGTAAGGGGTTGGGAGTAAACTTTTACTTTTTCAGATTTCTTTTTAAAAATCACCCATGTATGCCCTAAGACTCTAAAAAATAAAACCAAGAATATTGAGGTATATATTCATGAGTTCATTCACTTAATATCTGGGGGCCCAGTATGTGCCAAGTGTTCTTACAGACCTGGGAGGTAAAATGGTGAAAAAGACAGATGAGGTCTCTGCCCTCTGGAAGTGACCATTTCAGATTGGAAAAAGGGTTCTGGTGTGATCTAGAACAAAGGGGACAGGACACTTTAGGTTGAAGGATCTGAACATCTTTCCGACAGCCTCTGTGAGCAGATGGTATTTACACCAGAATGAATGGAAGGAAACAGCTGTGGGAGGTGTATGCCAGGCAGAGTGGAGTACAGAGACACTATGGTAACAGCAAGCTTGGTATGTTGAAGGAAGAGGAAGTGTATTGCACAGAGGGACAAGTCTATTACAGAAGAAGATAATCAAGTGAATTGTTAATACTTGGCGCAGGACAAATGGCCTTTACAAAGCTTGAGTCAGTGCATCTTTAGAGTGCACTTCATGTTGATTCTTTTGTATAATTTGTGCCCCAAATTTTAGCCCTTGTTTTAGTATTATATTATTCTTGCTGGAAAGTACTGAAATGTTTAGAGAATATTTTTACAGCCCTTTTAAGGACAGATACATATTTCTCATTTTATTTTTCCCTGAATTGAGAGGTATTTATGTATTTCTTTTTAAGATTTTTCCTTCCAGGACATTTTTGTAGCCTTGGCCTTTACAAAATAGAGCAAGCACAAGTTCCATTTCCACAAAGTTTAAAATAGACAAATATTTCTATGAGAGCCGTTATAAAAAATATCAGGCATCCCTCACCCTCCATGTAACCATTTTCAGTTCTTAATAGTCATTCTGATATTTACTTCCACATTTCTAAACATGCCTATATTATTTATGACTTTCTAATTGTTTAGTTTTTGGCATTTTAGTTTCTTGTTTCAGGAGGTACCCCCTCTTCCCAGCCTAACCCTCACACATACCCATCCTGTTCCCCCATCCTCACTATGGGGTTGTGTTGTAATTTTCAGATTAGTATTTGTTTTGACTGTGTAAAAGGTATCCCCAGCTAAGTCATGTAGCTTCCTATAACTACTTTTCATTTCTTTTCCAACTCTTTGTTTTCCTTGGATTTACTGTTTTGTTTACTCA
>NW_007726287.1:133988-135267 GCF_000696425.1 Galeopterus variegatus | reverse complement strand
TTAATGATAATTTTAAAGTTAGTTAAAATTTTTCCTCTCTTTGCATAGTTCTTTTTTACCAGTTGTTTTTACCTGTTCATTTTAGTGTCTATAGTCCTTTCTGTTAATTCCTTTTTTCAGGTGGCTGGTGATTTCTGGTGGTCTGCTCACATTTAAGAACAGGAGACTAAAAAGTAGATTGGAGCATTTTTAACAGTAGCCAAAAAGTGGAAAAAACCCAAATGTTCATCAGCTGACGAATGGATAAACAAAATGTGGTCTATCTATACAATGGAATAGAAAGAAGTGAAAAAGCCATAAAAAGAAGTGAAGTTCTGATACATGTTTATTGATGAATCTTGAAAACATTATGCTAAGTGAAAGAAGTCAGGTACAGAAGGCCACATATTATATGATTCCATTCAGATGTATGATTTGTCCAAAATAGGCAAATCCATAGAGACGGAAAGCAGGTTAATAGTTGTCAGGGGGTGTTGGGTGGAGGGAGGAATTGGAACTAACTAGTAGGTTTAGGCTTTCTTTTGGGGCGATGGAAATGTCCTTAGTGATGGTTGCACAGCATAATGAATAAAACTATGATATTAAAAACCACTGAAGTGTACACTTTAAAATGGTGAGTTTTATGTTGTCTGAAATATATCTGTTTTTAAAAATGTTACAAAAAGAGGANTCAGGTACAGAAGGCCACATATTATATGATTCCATTCAGATGTATGATTTGTCCAAAATAGGCAAATCCATAGAGACTTAAAGCAGGTTAATAGTTGTCAGGGGGTGTTGGGTGGAGGGAGGAATTGGAACTAACTAGTAGGTTTAGGCTTTCTTTTGGGGCGATGGAAATGTCCTTAGTGATGGTTGCACAGCATAATGAATAAAACTATGATATTAAAAACCACTGAAGTGTACACTTTAAAATGGTGAGTTTTATGTTGTCTGAAATATATCTGTTTTTAAAAATGTTACAAAAAGAGGATAATTTGAACAGTAGCATGTTAAAAGATGCTTAGGAAAATAGATGAAACCATTTATTTTAACAGAAGTGGTCCTTATGGTTGCACTGTGGAGGTCAAGTGTGATCTGAGGGATGCCATGACACAGTAAAACCCAATATTAGTTTTATTCTTTTTTTTTTTGTCTTTTTCCGTGTTCAGCAACGGATTGCAACCCTCAGTGTCGCCCCTGTACTGGACTGGGACCGGCAACGGGATCGCAACTGTTGGTGTTGCCCCTGCGCCTCGCTCAGCCAGTGAGCGGGAACCGGTCTGTATGTGGGATCCAA
>NW_007726287.1:119701-133001 GCF_000696425.1 Galeopterus variegatus | reverse complement strand
CTCAGCCAGTGAGCGGGAACCGGTCTGTATGTGGGATCCAAACCCTCAGGCGGGAGCGCCGTCACGCTTCCCAAGCGGCGCACTATCCAGTGCGCCACCGGGCCGGCCGTAGTTTTATTCTTTATGTTAATATTTTTTGCTCAGGTGCAGTTATAATCTGTATTTTGTTACATGGAAGATTAAAAAGTCTGAGTGAAAGGGTAGGATTGTCGACCATTAGTGTTTCATTAGGAAGCCCCATTCCTACCTTTATGTCAATATTTTTAGTCTTCTTTTTCTCTTAGGTCAGATTTTACCCCCCAAAAATCTTCAGATATTTTGCCTGGAAAGTATAGGACTGGCCGGGAGCTGATGGTAGGAAGAGAGGGCTGAGATGAGGGTGAGGAACAGAAGGAAGGTTCTCAGGATTCAGTATATAAATAATACAGTATCCCCATCCTTCCTGCTGTCCCTGAGGTCAAAGACTATTGTCCTTTCTAGATTAGTGTCTAGGTTTTTGCTGGCATCAGGGAGGAACCATCTCCCTTCAGCCATGCTTCTAGAGGTATACATCAGATCCCTTCCCAGGTGGAGTTCAGCTTCTGGAGCTTGCTACTGTTGTTATTCATCCATCTGCTTTCTAGCTTTTTTTTTTTTCCTTTTTCCTTTTTTTGTCTTTTTTTCGTGACCGGCAACGGGATCGCAACCCTCGGTGTCGCGCCCGCACCTCGCTCAGCCAGTGAGCGGGAACCGGTCTGTATGTGGGATCCGAACCCTCGGCGGGAGCGCCACCACGCTCCCAAGCGGCGCACTGTAGCAGTGCGCCACCGGGCCAGCCCTGCTTTCTAGCTTTTGAAGCAAAAGAGTACCAAAATTTTGATACTCTCGTCTCCTCTTCTGTTCTCTTTGTCTTAATGGGTTAATCCTGTTTTTAAAAATCCCTTTGGTGATCTGGTAGGGTTTCAGGAGAGATTAAAGGAAATGTATGTGTTTAATCTACCATCTTTACCTTGAAGTTTTACCTTTCTCTTTTTTTTTTTTTTTTCCTTTTTTTGTCTTTTTTCGTGTCTGGCAACGGATCGCAACCCTCAGTGTTGCGCCCGCACCTCGCTCAGTCAGTGAGCGGGAACCAGCCTGTATGTGGGATCCGAACCCTCGGCGGGAGTGCCGCTACGCTCCCAAGCAGCGCACTGTAACAGTGCACCACCGGGCCGGCCCATACCTTTCTCTTTTTTTAACCATACAGCTTAAACAACATTGTTGCAGTATTGCTAATTTAAACAGGCCAACAATACTTAGTGCTGTTAAGATACCTTGTTTAATTTTAATTTTTAGTCTAATAAGCCATAAATTGTGGCATCAAACACAACCCTGGACCAAGGGGCATCACCCTCATTAGGATGTAACTTGACTTTCAGTTTATAATGGGTATAGACTTAATGCAAAAATTTGGTTGGTATCCTATTTAGAACCTGGAATGTAGTGTTTGGTTATCCAGTTAATGTGTTTTATTGCAGGTGGAGTGTAATGGCATTATATGCAATTATCCCTCAGCACAAAAGACAAATGAGAACAAATTCAACTTTTATAAATATATGAAGATCCTTCAACAATTTTGTGGAAAAATATATTTAGAAGATAATATGAATCTTTCCATGAACTTTGGAGTACCCTCGTATGAATCTTTTGTATAATGATTTGACAGATAGAAGGGATACTTGTTTTTTAGTTCTTGCATTGAATATATAAAAGTATCAGTTAGATAAACGTGCATTGTTTTGGCAGGGGCCAGTTTTTTGCAGTCAGTTGTGGCAAAGCGTCTTTTATCTTTTTAGAGCTTAGATTTGTTGTCTTTGCCTGTGGTTCTCTACTGTCTCCTGTATGGGTGCAGAGTGTGGTCATCATAGATTGTGTGGACAGGGAGCAGGCAGGAAGGGAGTGTTCTTCTGGGGTACCACCTTTGATTCTCAGTGCCCAAACCCTTTATAGAGAGATTGCTCTATTTCTTTTGCTAATTTTAGATTGTAATGAATTCTGTGAAGGAAACAAAACAGGCCTGTATGATGAGCGATATTGGGAGGCTACTCTTGAGATGTGGCTGAGTGCCAGAAGAAGAGGGTTTTGTTCAGGAGGTGGGGTAGAGTATGAAGAATATAATGCTTTGAGATGGGAACTATGTGTGAGGAAAGAGATTAGGCTGGTATGGCTGGAGTGAAGCAACTGAGGGGTAAAGAGAAATGAAACGATTGGAGAAGTAGTCAAGAGTCAGATAGTATACTATAAGCTGCAGGTTGGGATTTCATTCTTGGTTCAGTGAGAAAGTGTTGGAAGACCTTTAGATGATTGGTGTTTAGACTGGGGGAGTAGTAATACGCATCAGTTTATGTTTTTACACATCATTCTTCATTGCTGGGTGGAGAATAATCAGTGGAAAGGCTAGTGTAATGCAGTAGACCACTTAGGCTACTACAGTAGCCCAGAAGAAAGGCGATGGTGGATTGATTTGGACATGGAGAAGAATAGATATGTCAGGGGTAAATTTTGGAGAGAATACTCAAAAGACTTGCTGATGGAGTGGATGTGGGAGTTAAGAAGGGAAGATGATTCTGAGGTTTTTGGCTTAAGTATCTGGTTAGATTGCAGTGCTATTTACTGGATGTCAAATGAGTGTGGGTTAATGGCTCTCTCTTCTGGGAATGACATTGCCGAAGCCACAAGGTATAGATGAGTATGTCAAACTAATATATTGTGAGAAAGCCCTGGGCCGACCTAGGATGTGATAGGTTTCTCAGGATGGGAAGAAATAACAGACCAGACTAGAAAAATTCCATAGGTGGGAATTAGGGTGGAAAATAATTTTTTAGCTTTGCCCTTTTTTCTTCCCCTCATTACCCTGGGCTAGAGTACTACCCAGGTATTACCTTTTGGTGCAGGGCAGAAAAGTTGCAGCTGGCTCATGCCAGCCAAAAGCAGTGGAAGTAGCATTAGAGCTGTAGCCCAGCTCCTATGAGGAGTAACTAATAGTAGGTGGAGTTGGATTCCTTGGTTCCTGAGAGTTGAATTGTCCCTCACATCCCTAGGGCTGTATTACTTTAACTAAGGGAGTCAGAATTTGAAAAGGGGTAAGCATTAGGGTAAATTTAGAGATCATAATACCAAAATGCTTATTCCCAGAAGTATATCCCCTCATTGCTCCCTAACCCTCATTCATCAGCAGAGGCACAAAAGCTAGGTGGTGGTAGGATTTAGCCTTTGTTCCCCTCATCTGCCTTTCCAGCTGATGTGCCTAGTATGCCTGGGGAGTATGAATTCAGATGGGAAGTTTGAATTCCCTGTCTGTAGTGTAGTCACTAAAAGAGAAAAGTAACAAACTGAACAACATAGAGCAGATAAAGCAAAATTAGTGGAGCAGTCAGAATACGGTTTTAATCAGAAGCATGTTATAACACTGTGCTCTAACCAACTGAGCCAACTTGCCAGCCCAGAAGCATATTAAATATTTTCAAAGAGATAGGAGAGAATACTAGAAATATGAAGCAGGAAGAAGAAACCATAAAGAATAACAAACAGGAGATAGTGCAGATGGAAGATACAATAGTTTAAGAATTCAGTAAGTGGAGTGAATAGTACATATATACAACTGAAGAATGAGGAAGTAACTAGAGTATCAGATCAAATAAATCACAAGGTATCAGGAAAGAATAGAAGTGGAAAATATAAAAGAAAAAGCAATAAGGTGGGTAGAGAAGTGTTAGTGTATGTATAATAAGATCTCAGAAGGAGAGAAAAAAATAAGCTGAGGTGGTACAGAAATCAAGACTGAAAATTTTCCCAGAAACAGAAGGATTTGAGAATTCAGGTTGAGACGGCTTTTAATAATGTGTCAAGGGGGTATAACCGAACAAGTGCACATGTAAACGGTTACATCGAGACCTTTAGAATGTATTAAAAAGACAAGTTGCAGTAATATCTGCCAGAGATACACATAAAAAAAGCTAGAAAGGTTTAAGATGACAGAATGGAAAAAGATACAGCACACAAACATGAACCAAAGAAAGCTGGAGTTGCAATATTATAATCAAAACTTATTTAACATGAAAACAATTCAGAGGGACAGACACTAGATACTGATAAAAGGAGCAGTAATCTGAGAACATATGCTTGATCACAAACATGAATGTATGTAATGATGTAATTTCAGAATGTGCAAGCAGCAATTGACAACCGTAGACAGCTGCTACAGCTAATATTCAATAATATAGTTCAGCAATGAATAATTGTGGAAGAAACACTTCTGATTATTTGCAGGTTATCTACATAGAAACCCCAATAGAATCAATATTTGGGCACAAGATTAATGTGCAAACAAAAATCAGTAGTGTCCCTTTATAGCCGTAATAACCAGTTGGGAAATATGAAAGAAAATATCATATACAATGGTAACCAAAACTACAAGCCTGTTAGGAATTACTCTAACGACGAATGAATGAGACATTTATGGAGAACACTTTAAAACTATTTAAAAGGCCATTAAAGATAGTTATAAAATAGAGTTTTAAAATGTGATATTTTCGATATTTAAAATAGAGATATTTAATCTTCTTTTATCCAAAATGGAGAGAAAGCTTATGCAATGAGGGGGAGTAGAATAAAAAGGGACAATAATTGCATGGTGACTGGGAGACAAGGATTTTGTTTACTGGTGGTAGCTGGTTTTTTAAAAAAGATAGCTCATTTTGTGTGCTGATGGGAATGAGCAATGTGCAGGAAGAAACTGATGTAGTAAGAAAATTTTTTTAAAAAAGATAGCTCATTTTGTGTGCTGATGGGAATGAGCAATGTGCAGGAAGAAACTGATGTAGTAAGAAAATTTTTTTAAAAAAGATAGCTCATTTTGTGTGCTGATGGGAATGAGCAATGTGCAGGAAGAAACTGATGTAAGAAAATGGATTACTGTAGGAGTTTAAGTCCTAAGAGGAGAAGACAGATCCAGAGCATAAATTAATGAGTTTGCTATAGGCTTCTGTAATGAAAGGGAAGGGAGGATGTGGGTATGAATGTCAGTTGCTTTGTCCATGTTGGGTTTTGGCTTTGGTTCTATCTTCTTGGGGGCCAGTGCTGCAGAAACGCCTTTTCCTCAGTGAAACACCTGTTGTTTTAATAATGTAATTTTGAAGAGAATTTTTTTGGAAACACAACCCATCTCATTATAACCAAACAATGTATTTAATTGATGTGGAAATATTTTTATCAAAACATAATATTAAAATAGTTGATCTAAAAAAAGTTAAATTACCAAATTATTAGGAACATTCAGTTTTGTTTGAATAGTCCATTCTCCATACTTGGAAAATAAAGAGGATTCATATCTGCTGTGAGAATGAGGCCTGACTAGGTGTTTCTTTCCTTCCTGGAGTGGAAAGAAAAGGAACATGGAATGCTTCTTTTTTTTTTTTAAGTTATAGTGCTTTGTAACGTTATTACAGCATTATCACTGTCCTTTAATATTTTGATAGCAACTGAATGTTAGTTTCTGTACAATGTATTCTAAATGTTCTTAAATTTAGGGAGGTTGTTTTCTGACCATTTGCATGATTTTTCGTCCTCCTAACCTAATTGATTACTTTTAATCTTGATAATGCTCTGATGGACCATATAAACATTTACTTGCTTGTACTTTTAACTAACATTTCATTTAGTGTGAAAATATTAGCTTATGCTATTCACGATTTTTTTTATTTCCCAGGTCCAAATGGGTTATGAAACAAATAAAACTATAACCACACAAAATATACAAACCAATGAATTATATAGTATATCCAATATGTTTATTAGGAGTCTTTATCCTGCTGAGTTTCTCTGTGAATCTCCAGAAGTTCAGCAATCATTAGGAGGCCATTGTACCTTGACTATCAGAGATCCTCTTAATCTGTGGTTCTTGAGGTTGCTGTGGAAGTTAATATAAGGTCCATATTTTAAACTTAGAAGTGTCTGCCCTCCACCAAGGAAACCATCTAGGATTTTCTAGGTCAGGCAAATCCTATGTTCTCTAAGATAAGCAGTGATGAGATTTTATTGATCCATTATTTTCTCTCGTTTTTGTTGTACACACTAGGATGCATTTTAATATCTTTATTGAGATATAATATACCATAAAATTTACACTTTTAAAGTGTACAATTGAATGATTTTTTTTTTTGTTAGTAAATTTATAAAGTTGTACAACCTTCACCACAATCCATTTTAGTGAGATATAATATACCATAAAATTTACACTTTTAAAGTGTACAATTGAATGATTTTTTTTTTGTTAGTAAATTTATAAAGTTGTACAACCTTCACCACAATCCATTTTAGAACCCTTCCATAGACTTCAAACAATCCCCTGTGCCCATTTGCAGTCACTCTTTCTTCCTACTGCCAGCCCCAGGTAAACACTAATCTACTTTTTATTTTTATAGATTTGTCTTTTCTGGACATATCATGTATATAGAAGTATACAATATGTGGTTCTTTGCATCTGGCTCCTTTCACTTAGTATAATGTTTTTGAGACTCATCCATGTTGTAGCATGTGTTAGTATTTGTAGGCTTTTTAACACCAAATGAGATTCCATTGTATAGACATACCACATTTATTTATACATTTACCAGTTGATGGACTTTGGGTTGTTTCCAATTTGGGTGACTGTGAATAATGCTGTGAATATGGAATGCATTTCTGAAGGTAGTTCCGTGGACTTGCTGTATTGTAGGGTACTCTGGATGTTACACTGACTGGTACAAACTGATCATAGCTGTCATGGACCAGCATCTGACCTCATTAGCAAATAACACAAGTTCATTGTTCTTTTTTCCCCCTCTTCCCATAGCATAACCATTGTGGAGTCTTGGTTGGTTAACTTTAGTGCAGAAGCAGCCCAGCACCAGTAGTCTTTCATGATGTTTTATCAGAGGATTGAAGGCCAATTATAGATGTAAATACTTAATAACCAAACTGTTACATTTAGATAAAACCGTTCTTAGGCCCCAACAGGTAATTTGTTTTTTAAAAATTGAAACGTAAAATGATTTATTTACACTAGTAGTCTCCTGTCTGAATTTTGGGTTGGGTGTAGTCCTCTTTCTCAGAAGATCCTCAAGTGTACTTCTGAGTTTGGGGCTTTGGCAAATTGAAAGATGGGTACAGAGCATTTTAGAAACTGGCAGGAGAAATCCCAAAAGGATTGGTGAGACATCCCAAAGTTTTGCACCATATCTAGGTCCTTTTCAACTTGTGAGATGATCTGTTTGGGAAATGGCACTGTCTCAGAGCTGTCCAATGGTACTTTATACAGCATATAGTGTTACCACAGGTGGCTCTTGAGCACTGCACATGTGACTAGTTCAACTGAGATTTAGAATTTTTAATTTTAAAAATTTTAATTAACCACATGTAGCTTATAGATACTGAATTGGATAAGTCAATTCTAGGAAAAAAATGTGGAAATATTTTTATCATTTAATTTAATTAAACTGCCACAAATTAATTTTTAGTTTCTGTCATCTGGGGCTCTAGGTTCTGGATTTTACTGTTGCTTCCTTTAGAAATTTTTGCGTTTAGCGTGGCTTTCCAGAATGGTTTTGCTTTCTAAAATTTGCCACTTTGCTTTGTATAGGTGGCACAGGAATGGGCCAACTCTCCAAATAAAGAGAACTTCTATCATTTGCATTTAAGAAAATTTCCTGCTGATTATAAAAAATACTGCGAGTTTGTGGGTAAGTTCTTTCTTATGCAACTTGGAATATATGATACAATAATTACAGATTTTTATTTAAGAGAAGACATCATCATTATTTGAATTTTCTGGGACATAGGTTTTCTAAGCTGAATTCGCAACCTCTTACAAGTCTTAATGAGGATGATTACTAGGACAATTATGAATATAAAATCCATGATTTTTCCCCTGCTTTGTAATTAGAATATCACAGGCTGGAGTGTCAGTGAAAGCTGGGAACGGGAGAGAGGGTGAGTGGAGGGGCTTGACGGGGGTGTTATGGGAATATTCTTTATAGGTTTTGAGTAAATTTTCCAGTCATCTGTCTTCTCATTTCATGATTTGTCTGAACCACATATCACTTTTATGTACTAGTTAAAAATAAACCAAACATTCAGAACTCTTTAAAATGCATTAAGTCCTCTTTTTACCCCCACCCCCATCCATGGTACCCTGTAGATCCACTTAAAAACATGAGCATGTGCATTTATTTGGCGGAGAAAGATACTAAATGTTCATTGTAAAATTTATATAGGTAATATCAGCCAGCAATAAAATAAATATCACCCACAATTCCCATCATTTAGAGATAGTTCCATTAACATTTTGGTGTATATCTTATTGCCAGATTTTATCCTCTCCCATATGAAGTGTGAGTGAGTGAGGTGAGACCATTTTGCTTGTTTTGTAACATCTTTCATTGGGTCATTTAGCAAATATGTATTGACTTTATTGACCTGATAGTAGATGGTTCTCCATGCAGGGTATGTAACTGTGAAGAAAACACAAAATTTCTGACTTCATGAAGCTTGTGTTTGACTTTCTTTCATTTAATATGTTATAAATGTCAGTATTTTCAGTATTGTTATATAATAATAGTATATTTAATAGTTGTAGTTATTCCATTTTAAGTATATCCATAGTTCATTTAATCAGTCATTTCTGGTTAGACCTGTACATTGTTTATAGTTTTTCACTATTTATAAACACTGAATAAAATCCTTTGCTAAGTCAAACCATATACACGTTTTAAGACTTTTGGTTCATATTGTCTGTTCCTACCAAAAGGAATGCCATTTTCACTTCTAAACTCAGGATGTAAAGATGTGCATTTCCCTTGGTAATTTATACCTTTTTTAATTGCCGGTTTTATATATGAAAAAATGTATCTCATTTAAAGTTATACTTTTTGTCACCAGATATTTACTGGTTATTTGTATTCTTGAGAATGTGGGGATGAGTGCTTATTTGTGCTCTTTCTCCTTTTTGTCTATTAAGGGTATTGTTTTCTTCTTAATTTGTATGCATTATTGCAAATTTTTTTTCAATTTCGTTATTTGCTGTTCCATTTTGACATGGAGTTTTTGAGGCAAAGATAAGTTTTATCTTCAAGTATTCAAAACTACCATATTTATTTCTTTACAGTTTTATTATACTTCGAGATGCAATAGCCACAAAGCAGAAAGCCATTTTAAAAACAAGTTCCCCACCCCATTACCTGTTTTAAGTCTTTTTGCAAAATTATCCAAACCCCCAAATTCAGTAAATTTAACTTTTACAGGGTTAATGTTATAGGTGCTAGGGGGAGATTCTGGCTGGAATGCAGAAGGCTGGGTCAGGGAGGCTACTGTGGCCGCTACTGGCTGGGGTGTTTTCCCCCCTTTTTTGCATTCGGTTTTTCTAAAACTTTGCTTCAGCCCTTTGGAATTCATTTAATTTTTTTCCTCCTACTTGGAAGAGAGAACCATGTAAACTTTTAACATTTTGTTCAACCCAAAGCCCACCTTTGGGAAATTGTGGGCCCTTTTTCCTTCTACCTGGAGGAGCAAACAAAAACCAGAGGCATTTCCTGGGCTGCCCTTTTCTCCCCTCACTTTTTTTTTTGGCCCAACATGGCCAAAGGCAGCCAGGGGATCCAGCTGGATCACTCTCCTGAAGCTGGATCTATTTTTTTCAAATTCCATAGGTAACTTTTACCTCTTCTAACAGACATGCAGCTCAGCTGCTGTTTTATACCATGGATGACACCCTTGCCTGCCCATGCACCAGATGTTTGTCATGCCCAACCCCGTCATTCTTCCTTTTCACAAACAGTGTTTTCAGTGAGTCACGGTTGTTCTAGCAGACCTACTTCTGATACCAGCTCTGGTGAGGAGGGTCCCCAACATCACTTTCCCTGTGTTTGTTGCTTTACTAGGAAGACTCACAGGAGTCAGCATATAGTCATAATATAGTTATACTCATGGGTATGATTTTTTACAGTGAAAGAAAACAAAGCAAAATCAGCAAAGGGAAAAGGCGCATGGGGCAAAGTCTAGAAGAAGCCAGGCACATGCTTCCAAGAGCCCTCTTGCAGTGGAGTCACACAGAGTGTGCTTAATTCTCCCACCCATGAGTTGTGACAACACGTGTGAAGTGTTGTCAACTAGAAAAGCTCATTAAAGACTCAGCACCCAAGACACCCTCTGCCTAGCATGTACCAAAATTCTTGACTCCCAGAAAGGAAGCCGGTATTTGGCATAGACCATATTATTTTCACAGAGTTTAGGCACTGTGAGCCGTTCTGACCAGAGAATGATGTATCCTGAAATCCAAGTTCCCAGACACAAGCCAAAGGCCAACCTCACAAGCAGACTTCTCAAAGGATAGCAGGCCCACTACGTTAACTCTTTCCTGCACAGCTTTTTATGGGTAATGACACTGTGATCATTCATGTATCTCTTAGTACTCTTGTGAAGACAGTTTTGTTGAGTCTGTACCCAGAAGTGGATTGGTGGAGTCTTAGGTTGTGCCTTAAGTTCAACTTCACTAGATAATGCCAAGCCTATTACACAAAATCATAGGAGAAGATCCCTGTGGGGTTGGATTTGAATTGGAAGAATTAACTTTGCATTTTTCAGACCAAAAAACGTTGCAAAATTAGTACACCTCCCATACAGCCTTCACCAAGCTTTCTCAGTTTAAACGTTTTGCATAACCATTGGAGAGTAATAAAAACCAGGGATTATGTTGATACAGTACTAAGAACTAATTAGACCTTATTCATATTTCACCAATTTTTTTCCCCAAATGTTTACTTTCTACTCTAGGATCCAATCCAGAATCACAAATCACATTTAGTTGTCATGTCTCCTTACCCTCCTTCAGTTTAGGACAGTTAGTTCCTCAGTCTATCTTTGTCTTTTATGAGCTGAATATTTTTATCTTTTCTCTTTTTGTGGCAGCTAGCTGATAGGGGATCCAAACTCTTGACCTTGGTGTTATCAGCACCTATGACTTAAATATTTTGTTGTTGTTGTTCTTGTTGTTGTTGTGTTTTGGTGGCTGGGTGGTTTGGGGATCTGAACCCTTTAACCTTGGGGTTACAAGGCTGAGCTCTAACCAACTGAAGTAAACAGTCAGCACTTAAATATTTTTAAAGAGTACTGTCCAGTTACTTTGCAGAATATTTCTCCATTTGGGTTTTTCTGATATTTCTTTATGATTCGGTTCAGGTTTTTCATTTTTGGTAACAATGCACATATAATGTGCTCTTCTCAGTTTGTCATATTTGGAGGTCCGTGATGTCAGTATATCTCATTTCTTGTAATGTTAGCTTATGTTTCTCCACTGTAAAGTTACTGTTTTTCATTTGCAGTTAATATCCTGTTTTATGTCCTTTCCTTCATTTCTTCCTGTTTTTATTTTTGAGTTTTTGTTCAGGATAGTTTTTCACATCCGCAAATATATGGCTAAGTATATTTAATTGAGTTTTCTTTTCATTCATGGTTGTTGTTTGGGGGGGGATGTCTTAGTCAATTTTTGGTTGCTTCTGACAGAATACCTGAAACTAGGTAATTTAGAAAGAAGTGGAATTTATTTCTTACAGTTTTGGAGGCTAGGAAGTCCATCTTGGTGAGTGCCTTCTTCCTGGTGGGGACTCTGTAGAGTCCTGAGGTGGAACAGAGAATCATGCAGCTAGGGCAAGAGCATGCTCACATGCTAGTTCAGGTCTCCCTTCTTAAAAAGCCCCTAGTGCCACTCCCATGATAACCCGTTAATCCAATAACCCATTAATCCACAAGTGGATTAATGCATTCATGAGGGCAGAGCCGGTACAGTCTGGTCACCTCCTAAAGGGCCACATTGGGGATTAAGCTTCAACATGAGCTTTGGAGGGGACAAACATTCAAACCACAGCAGGGGGAGTTTTTGTCAACATGTCGGATCTCATTTTCTGATTTTTTTGGTAATATTTACATATGGCTTTAATTTTTTTCCATTCATTTTTGAGGTAATGAGATGATTTACAAGATTATAAGTTCATTGGCACATACCCTTTTCTGTCAGTGTAGCAAAGTCCAGATATTTTAATGGGTGTGTGTGCACCTGTGCGTGTGTGCACACCAGTTTTGAGGGCCTGGTAGGACCCTAAATTTTTTCCCTTTTTGCTTCTCTGTGTGCGTGTGTGTGTGTGTGTGCGCACGTGTGCATGTGTGCACACCAGTTTTGAGGGCCTGGTAGGACCCTAAATTTTTTCCCTTTTTGCTTCTCTCCGTACACCTACTTATAAAAGGGTGCCTCTCCCTTCTTTTTTTTTGTCCCCCCTCCTTTGGACGCTTTGAATTTCAGATACTGACAGTTCAAATCACATATACTTTTAAGACCCTTCTCTGTAATATATTGTGTTCTGATTTCTATCAGGATATTTTTTAGTGTTTTTATACTTGAGGCATCTTACCCTTCTGACAGATTTTAGAGCTGTCTTAGTTCCTTTTTATTCCCTTGTTTCTCATGGCCTGCCCTTGCTTGCCACAAAGCTTTGAAATGATTCAGGAGTTTGAGCGTTCACTTGCTGGGGCTTGGTGTTTTTAAATTTTTTGCTTACAGAAATTTTGATATTTGGATATTATAAATCTTCAGGGATGCTGAGAGCATACTTCTTGTGTTGTTTTATTTTTCTCCTCTTGTTGCTCTGTGTCAGTGGCTCTCAACAGGGGAGATTTTTTTTCCCCAGAGGACATTTGATGCAATATACAGAGACATTTTTGGTTGTCACAACTGGGAGTAGGCAGTGGGGGTTGCTGCTGGCCTAATTTCAATTGTGCCAAGTTTGAGAAACCTTGTTCTATGTCATTTTTGGAGGGAATATTATGAGATTCAGGCCTAGGCCACTGCCATTATTTTAAGCTCCTTGTAAGTTATGGAATATTTTAATTATCTTTTTAAAAGTTAGCTTTATGGAAGTATAATTTACTTATAATAAAACTCACTCTTTTTTAATAGAGGTGATATTTTCATAACAGAATTAACCATTTTAGAATGTGCAGTTCAGTGGCATTTAGTACCTTCACAGTGTTGTCCAAACATCACTTTTATCTAGTTCCAAAGCTTTTTCATCACCCAAGAGGAGAGTCTGTACTCACTAAGCAGTCACTCCCCATTTCCCCTCTGCCATCCTTTGACAAACACTAATCTGTTTTCTGTCTCCTTGGATTTACCTATTCTGGATATTTCATATAAATGGAATCATGTATATGTGGCCTTTTGTGTCTGGCCTCTTTCACCTAGTGTAGTGTTTTCAAG
>NW_007726287.1:117707-119691 GCF_000696425.1 Galeopterus variegatus | reverse complement strand
TATGTGGGATCCGAACCCTCGGGCGGGAGCGCCGCCGCGCTTCCCAAGCGACACACCATCTAGTGCGCCACCGGGCCGGCCCCTATGCATTGCCTTTTAATTCTCCTAACAGTGTCTTTCAAAGTGCAGAAGTTTTGGCGGGAGCGCCGCCGCGCTTCCCAAGCGGCGCACTATCCAGTGCACCACCGGGCCGGCCCCCAAAGTGCAGAAGTTTTGATTCTGATGACATCTAGTTGATGATATTTTTTTCTTTTATGGTTCATGCTTTTTGTGTCCTGAGAAATGTTTGCCTAATCAGAGGTCACAATTTTTCCTTATGTTTTCTTCTAAGTTTTATAGTTTTATTTTCATGTTTACATTGATGACCATTTTTTAGTTTATTTTGGCATATAATATAATGTAAAGGTTGAGGGTTTTTTTGTCTTTTTAAAAATTAATATCTAGTTTTAGTAATACCTGTTGAAAAAGACTGTCCTTTCCCCATTGAAAAACCTTGGCACCTTTGTCAGAATATCAGTTGACCTTAACTGCGGGTGTATCTTTGGACATTTTGTTCTGTTCTCTTCATCTGTATATCTACCTTACACCAATATCATACTCTCTCGCTTATTGTAACTTTATAAAAAATATTGAAATATGATAGTTTAATAATTCCAGTTTTGTTCTTTTTAAAAAGAAGTTTCTTAGCATTGTTATATGAAGTTTAGAATCAACTTGTCAATTTTTGTAAAAATGCCCGCTGGTATTTGGACTGGGATTGTTTTAGATTTAAAGATTAATTTGGGGAGAACTGATATTTTAACAGTATTGAGTCGTAGTTCTTGAACTTAGTATATTTCTCCATTTATTTAGGCCATCTTTAGTTTCTCTCAGCAGTGTTTTGTGTCTTTCAGGCTGTAATTCTTTCACATATGAGTATTTTATTTAAATTATCCCAATTTTCTGATTCAGTAGTTGATTCTCTTTAATGCCAGTACTTAGTGCTTCAATTCAGTATGTTATTGCTAGATTCAGCAACTGATACCAAGCTTTTCTATTCCAGTGTATGTTGTTTTCCCAGTCTCATTTAGTTTGCAACTATCCTTTCCCCCTACTTGAAATGCTATCAGTAGGTTCAAAAGTCTTATATGTACTTTGATCTGTTTCTGAATTTCCTCCTGGGATTTTGAAAGTGTGGAACAAATGAGAGAACCTCTTGATTAAAAACCAGAATAACATTCAAGGAAAGAACATGTATTAGCTACTTTTCAATATTATGATTTTATCTGTTTTGTCTTTGTAGCAGTATTTATTAAAAATTTTTTTAGTAGTCTATAATTGATATTTTAAATTGATTGGATTATATTACCATTTTGAAGTATATGCACAGTCTGCTAGTTCTGTATACTTTTGAACTTAGTACAGTGATTTAATTTTTTTGAAGTTTATCTTATTGAAAATAATTTTGTTAGAGTTATATACATAATGACTTCTTGTTGTTGCATAGTTTATCTGGAGGAATGCGAACTGGCTAAACAGCTTCATCCAAAGGAAAATGATTTGGTGTTTTTGGTTCTTGAAAGACTAAATGGAGAGAAGAAAGATAGAGAGAGAAATTACATGCAAGATCTCCGTGAATATTACTGTGGTTATATTCATAAATTTCGTCGTACTTCAGTCAGTAAGTAAATAATGAGGCACTGACACGAAATACATCAGATATAAGCTTTTATCTTCTAATTTCCTTCTAAATTGTGCTTTACCAGCCGTGTATTTGCTGTGTTGATCATTTGCCATTCAGAGTTCCTTTTCTAGTTTTTCTAGACTCACTTGGTAAAGACCCCATATTTATTGCTTATAACCTTATGATTTAAAAGCTTTATTTTGTAACATCCTCTTCTTCTAATGCATTCCTTCACATGTCATTGTGTTTGTTATGAAACAGTCCATTTGCAAATCATCTGTTTGTTATATCTTTTTTTTTTTTTTTTTTCCTTTTTTTTTT
>NW_007726287.1:110709-117487 GCF_000696425.1 Galeopterus variegatus | reverse complement strand
CGGGATCGCAACCCTCGGTGTTGCGCCCGCACCTCGCTCAGCCAGTGAGCAGCCGGTCTGTATGTGGGATCCGAACCCTCGGTGGGAGCGCCGCCTCGCTCCCAAGCGGCGCACAGTAGCAGTGCGCCACCGGGCCGGCCCATCTGTTTGTTATATCTTAAATCACATTCCAATCTCGGTTTTGTGGCTCATTACCAATGAGATGACCAAACATAAAACTCATCGTAAGGCAGCTCGAGGAATCTGTTTCCATCACTGCCATCCTTTGGATTGTAGGGACTTCTCTCACTTAGGTAATGTAATAAAAATAATATTAGCTTGAATTTAACAAGTTTCTACTCTATGCTAAGCAATGCATTGTCCTTCTAGTGAACATTTATCATCTTCCCCAAAGCCCTGCAGTGTAATAGGAACTATTCCTTGCTCATGAGGAAACCATTGCTCAGGGATATTAAGTTAACACATCCAAGGTTGTTGTCAATATTAATCAGTCGTTCTGGAATTGAAACCTAACTTCTCTCACTTAGGTAATGTAATAAAAATAATATTAGCTTGAATTTAACAAGTTTCTACTGTATGCTAAGCAATGCCTTGTCCTTCTAGTGAACATTTATCATCTTCCCCAAAGCCCTGCAGTGTAATAGGAACTATTCCTTGCTCATGAGGAAACCATTGCTCAGGGATGTTAAGTTAACACATCCAAGGTTGTTGTCAATATTAATCAGTCGTTCTGGAATTGAAACCTTTTGTTTGATTGCAAAGTCCACATTCGTTATTTTATACCAAGCTGCCTTTCTGATATTTGCAACTTTTCATAATCTTGGTAATGTGAAGAGAACATGATTTCATTATTCCTTCTTTTTGCATCATATCTTAAAGGTAGCAATAGAGTTCCTTAGACTTCAGCATCGTGTATTGTGTTTGTTATTGTGACAGAGCTTAACTGTTTTGTATAGAATGTATTTAGACGAGTTGCAACAGGGATATAGGGCTTAGTCTCTGTTTTTGGCTCTTGCAAATGATTATATATGCTCAATTTTTATTTCTAGGACAGTCTTCATTCCATAATTCTCCTCATGGATCAACACTGTCTGTTTTACAGTTCTCCGTTTGGAGATCTGTTAGGCCTTTCAAACCTGTTAAACCAAAAATGAATGCTGATTTTCTTCCTGACATTTGCTCTTCCTTTAGTCTTTCTCATCTTGGTAAATAGGGCCTTCATTCTTTCAGTTGCTCAGGCCAAAAAACTTGGGGTCACCTATGATCTTTTCTTTCTCTCACACCCTATGTCTAATTTGTCAGCAAATCCTATTGATTCTTCCTTTGTGATATATACAAAATCCAGTCCCCACCTCTACTACTACATCCTGGACCAAGCTCCTGTCTTTTACCTAGTTTATTGCAATAACCTTGTTAAGCGGTCTTCTTGCTTCTGTACTTTCTCCCATTGCAGTTTATTCTTTGTTTTGCAGTGAGAGTGATTCTTTTAATATGTAAGGTAGAGCGCACGTTACTTCCCTACACAAAGCTGCTCTGTGGCTTTCTGCCTGACTCTGAATAGCGTTCAAAGTCATTACTGTGGTCTGAAGAGCCCTGTAAAATATAGCTCTATTTTACTCTTAATCTAGCACTCTTCTCTTTACTTTTCCTTCTAGCCGTACTAGCCTTCTCCATATTCTTAAAATAATTCCCATTCCTAAAGGAGTAGGTCCTGACTAGCCTTTCTACCTCCATCCCTCCTCACTTCCTCATTCCCTTTCTCTGCTTTCTTCATAGCACTTATCACCACCTACATGTTTATTTGATTATCGGCCTGTCTTCTAGAAAGTAAGCCTCTGGAGGAAAGAAACATTACCTGGATCTTAGGAAGCATTCAGTAAATATTTATTGACTGAATTATTTAAATACTATATCATACAAAAAACATAAGTTGTAAAACACCTAAATATGAATAACCTTTTTAACTGGAAAACATTATTCACTGGTAACTGAAATTGCTTTTTCTCCTTCTTGGTAATAGCACGTAATGGGAAATCTGAGTGTTACCTTTCCATCCAGACACAAGATAATTTGCCAGCCAATTCGAATGAACTTGTGAAATGTGTTGTAGTCAGTTCTCTGGTAACTACACAAAGGAAGTTGAAAGCCATGTCTCTGTTGGGTGGTCGGAACCAGCTGGCCAGAGCTATTCTGAATCCAAACCCCATGGACTTCTGTACAAAAGATTTACTGACTACAACATCTGAGAGAATTGTGAGTGATGGTTATACAGTACCAGAAAATTTCATGTTTGGATATTAAAGTGTCACATTTTTAGCTGCTACTGTATGTTTACATTAAAGACATGAGGCAGCGAATGCACAATGGTGTTTGGGGTTTGTTTTCTTTAATATTGTACAGTATATATTAGGTTAGCTTACTTAAGGAAAAGGTATAGTACAATAAAAAGTTGAAGGTAGGCTGGAAGAGTAAGATTAAAATGGTAGGTTAGTATCCTACTTAATTGTTTATTAGGTGATCAAAATCCAGGAATAGGAGTCTTGGGTCTAGAGGAGTTAATTTTGCTTTTGAATAATTGGTGAAGTATTGACTGGTATTATTGCATATGCAGAGATGAAGTTGTCATCTTGCATGAACACATACCTTTCACTGTAAAAGCTGTGTATAAAATCCAGGGAATTAACACAGAGAAATGCAAAAGCAAACTAGTATTTTTTGAACCCCTATTGTGTGCTAGGGCTCTCACGTGCATTATCTCAGTCAAGTCTCACCTTCAGATTTCATGAATGACAGAGTCTGAGGTTCAGAGAGGTTAGGAGTTTAGTGACCTAGTTTGTATGTGAAACTGAAATTTAGACTCAGATCTGACCCTGACATTCATGCTTTTTCTACTATATCACATTGTGTTAGGAAAGAAATAGTTGGGGACGTTTTTACTATTCTAAGGAGAGAATTGACTAATATGAAAAGAAACAAATAATAGATAGAAGTATAGATTAGTTAAGTGCAATTTATAAGAATCACAAACAGAAATACCGAGTGGTACTTGTAAGTGGGCTGAAGCCTACAGACATTAATTAGTAATTTGTAAGTAATTAACTTTCTTTCCAGTAGCGAAAGTGGTTCTTAGATTAGAGATCACCTAGGGGGCTTGCCTGACCACAACCAAAGCTTTTGTCTGACACAGAATGGAAGGAATTCAAACAGATGTTTTTCATTATCTTCCTCTCCTACGCCACTGGAGAAAAAACAACTCATTCTCATGAGTGTCTTTTTATACAGATTGCCTACCTAAAAGATTTCAATGAAGACCAAAAGAAAGCAATAGAAACTGCATATGCCATGGTGAAACATTCACCATCAGTTGCCAAAATCTGTCTAATTCATGGACCACCTGGAACAGGAAAATCAAAAACTATTGTTGGCCTCCTGTACCGCTTACTGACAGAGGTAGGTAGGAGTGAGGGCACTGGTGCTGTTAACTGGGTGCATTGTTTTACTTAACTTGAATTAACTGACATGTAAATAAGTATTAAAGTGCCATTTTCCCTTCACTTTTTCATATATATTTTTGATATTGTGTGGAATTGTATCAGAGAAGGGGGTGGCAGAGGGAGGGAAGGTAATAAAGAAGTAAAAAGAGCAGAAAACACTACCTTGTGTGAAATAAATCCTAAAGATTAGAATGGTGGTCTTCAGTCTTCATTATACATTATACATTATACATTATACATCTAATGCCAGAAACTCAACCTGTCTTGAGTATATTCCTGGGCCTCATTTTGGTTGGATTGAGTATTGATACAGTAGATGGCAAAGGCTTGGAGTAGTTATGATAAAATTTTATGCCAGAGTAATTTTAATATTGTATAAGATGTAGATGCTTTTATTTAACTATGTATTACAGGAGCTTTCAAACATACAAGGAAGTAGAGAAAGAAAAACCTTAAAATTATGTAATAGAGCTCATCAGTATTTTTTGTGTGTGTTTGTTTGATATATGTGTGGCAAATTGTAGAACCAGAGGAAGGGGCATTCAGACGAAAACTCCAATGCCAAAATCAAACGAAACCGGGTCCTTGTGTGTGCACCTTCTAATGCAGCTGTTGATGAACTTATGAAAAAAATTATCCTCGAATTCAAGGAAAAATGTAAAGACAAGAAGAATCCTTTGGGTATGATACTTATGTGGGTTTTAATTTTTTGTTTTCAGTGTTTTGTGCGGGCTGCTTTGAATGACAGAGCACGCCAATCCTGGTAGTAACTTCCACTTGGGGCCATGGCCCATATGTACTCATTGATTTATTTAGCAAGTTTTTTATTGAGCATTTACCCTGTGCCAGACACTATGCCAAGTATTAAGGTTTCAACAGTGAAACCTTCAAGGAAATAGACAGTCTAATGGGGAAGTAGACGGTCAGTGGGCTATTATAGTAGAGAATGATAAGTTCTGTAACAGGACTAAAATGCGGGGTGTCTTTAGCCACTTCAGAGGGACCTTTGATTGAGTTGTGTGCTGGTCAGGAGAGGCTTTTGGAGGAAATGATGTCTAAGATGAAACCTGAAGAAAATGAGGGGTCAGCCACTGGCAGTGAGGGGTAGGGGACTCGAGCAGGGGTTCCTGTAAATAGAAAGGACCAGTGCAGCAGAACCTCAGATAGTTCGGTATAGCTAGACTATAATAAGCTCCGAGAAGGCGGCAGTTTTGATTTGTTCACTGTAGTATCCCCAGTGCCTAGAACAGTGGTTGACACTCAGTTGAGGCTCAAGAGAGGTTTAGTGACTGAAAAGCTAGAGTATTGCAGGTTGGTGAAAGATGAGGCTTTAAGTAAGCATTGGCTTATTAGAAACAGTACATTTATAGTTACTGAGTGCTTGTTATGTGTCAGTAATCCTCAAAGTAATTCTGTGAGCTCGGTATTAAATTATCCTACTGTCTACACTTTATAGGTGGGGAAACTGAAGTGTAGAGATGTTAAACACACATTAGGAGTAACTTTTTTCAGTAAAATTGACATGATAGTGAAGAATATTACCACAGATGATTGAGGACACTTGAGCTGTGAAGACGTAAAATCATTTTTATTTACTTAACCTTAGCACTTATTCTTCATTCCACTCATTTTGAGTGATATAGTTGATAGCTTTATATTAGACTCCTTTCCCAAGCTCGTATGTCTTGTCTTCCCTGCCAGATTTTATTTTCCTTGAGCATACCTGCATCAGTTAGAAATAGATTCAGTTGCAAATAATAGAGACTCCAAATACAGTGGCTTTAAAAATGATAGAAGTTTCTTTCTTATTCAAAAGCCCAGAGGGAGGCAGTTCAGGACTGCTGCCCAAGTCACTGGTATGGTGACTCTGCTTCAAAGAGTCTGTGGAGACTTAGGCTCGCTCTTTCTTATCATTCCACCATGTGTGGGCTCGGTTCCTTTGTGCACCTCATGGTCAGGGATA
This sequence comes from Galeopterus variegatus, assembly GCF_000696425.1. NCBI lineage: Eukaryota > Metazoa > Chordata > Mammalia > Dermoptera > Cynocephalidae > Galeopterus > Galeopterus variegatus. Next base: position 112,030 of record NW_007726287.1, on the reverse strand, counting down.
GCTGCTCCAGCACCAGTAATCACATCCAGCAAGTGCAAGAAAAGATGAAGAAGGGTCAAAAGGTACATACTAGATATATTTTCAGGAAGGTTCCTAGTTGCTGCTAGTACACACCCAGCTACCAGAGAGTCTGGGACAAGGCATCTGTCTTCTGAGGGATCACACACGTTTTTCCTTTTACTTCATGTGTGTTACTTACATGTAGAATTCATTTGCTCTTAAAACTTAGAATACACAGTCAGTCAGCAACTGATTTTTTCCACTTGCCATTGTATTTGTGAGATTGATGATTTTATGTATAGCTGTCATATTAACTGCTGTAGGGTGTTTCATTGTATGAGTACACAATTTATTCATTATCCATTGATAGAAATTCAGGTTATTTTCAATTTTTTGTTATTACAAACTTTATTACAGTGAACATTCTTATACTTGTACATATTTCTCCAGTGCAGGTAAAAAAATGTTGACTGCTGTGGATAAATGAATCGTTGTGTGTAATACTATGCAACAGTTCAAAGGAGTACATGCAGCTTTCTAGGGTGTGCTCTTCACATTGTGGGTTGTGGCCAATTAGTGGGTTGTAAAATCAGTATCGAGAGACCAGAATTAGCATACTTTAAAAAGTTAAATAGAACAAAACAAAATAGAAAAGATCGAAGTATAGAGAGTAAGGGGAAGTATTGTTTTGAGAAACTCGTTTCAGTGTGAGGTTATGTGTGCATATACTGGGTTTCGATGTGAAGTATGCTTCATGTTATAGGTCAGGGTTAAAAGAGTTTGTAAAAACACTGGTCTCCAGCACACATATATTTAGAAGTGAAATGTTAGAGTGGAAGGTTTTGTACCTCTTCGGTTTTCCAGATAGTGCCAAATTCTTCTTGAGAGTGGCTGCACCAGTTCACACTCCCAAAAGCAGCCTGCGCAGTGTACACTTGATGCACTTCTCACTTGCTTCTCCTGGGCACATGAGCCTGAGTGCTTTTTCTGGTGTGTGCTAACTATACAGCAGGGCCAGGGCTAGGATGAGGCAAGCCAAGTGTCTCAGCTGGATTTTTTTTTTTTTTAATTATTTTTATTTTGTCAATATACAATGTAGTTGATTATTGTGTCCCATCACCGAAACCTCCCTCCCTCCTCCCTCTCCCCCCTCCCACCCAAGTGTGTCCCCTCCATTTTCTTGTTGTAAGAACTTCAAAAACAATTGTGGTTGTTATATCTTCCTCTCCCCCCCCCCCGGTTTTTTTGGTTTTTGTTGTTGTTGTTGTTGTTTGTTTGTTTGTTTGGCAGCTGGATTTTTAATTTTTTTTTTTTTTTAATA